>NW_024582789.1:97304-119073 GCF_018398535.1 Haplochromis burtoni
TCCGCACATCCTCCTCAGACACAGTGTGCGCACTGACGTCATCCGCGGTGCGCACACTGTCCGGTGTCATGGTGTTCGCTGTGTCAAATCTAGCGTAGAATACGCTGGTGTCATCAGTGCTGGAAAAACCTATGTCCTCTGGAGTAGAAGGATCTGATGTTTTTGAAGACTGAAAGCTTTTTTCTTTCCCCAGTGAGCATAAATGTGATATTATTAGAAGTGTGTGTGTGGGGCGGGGGGGGATTCTAGCTTTTTTTTCTCCTGTATGTTACGAATGGATGAGCTAATATAACATCTAGCCTTACTGAAGTCGTCCCTTGATGTTCTCAGGTGTATGAGAATAATTCAAGGCCTCAAACAGGTAGTAAATACTATTCAGTCAATCTCTAAGGCAGGGGTAGGCAACGCCAGGCCTCGAGCGCGGGTGTCCTGCAGGTTTTAGATCTCACCCTGGGTCAACACACCTGAATCAAATGATTAGTTCATTACCAGGCCTCTGGAGAACTTCAAGACATGTTGAGGAGGTAATTTAGCCGTTTGAATCAGCCGTGTTTGATCAAGGACACATCTGAAACCTGCAGGACACCGGCCCTCGAGGCCTGGAGTTGCCCATCCCTGCTCTAAGGTCTAATAATTCAAACAACATTGATTGCATTTACAAGCAACAGCTTTTTCCCCGCTTTGGCCTGTTTGATGGGTATTTAAGACACAGAAGCCACACCCACCGTACCAAGGCTCGCTTCATGTAAAGCTATAAAATAATTGGGCTTTTCATGGTTGACTCCACAAGTTTAGTCCATTTTGAGTGTTTATAATAATTTAGTAAAAATGCCTCAATTACCAAAGTTAGTTTTTGAAAAAATCTGTTATATTATATAAAAACAGGTTCTTTTCCTTGGACTCGGTTAAAGCTATTTTTGATGGACTGTGTGGGAAAAAACTCTGGATAAAAGTGTTGTAGCTGCAGTAATTTGTTTACATCGCTCCTGGAGCTCCGTGGCTCAAACACAGGAGAAACGTCTCCCTTCATGCAAAGTTGTATTTTCCCGTTGCTAATGCGTTAGTGATGAGGATGCCCTCGCCTGTTTTCCAGCAGCAGTGATGGCGCATGTCTTCAACCATGGGAAGCTGCTCCTGCAGCGCCTGCACCAGCAGCGGGAGATGGACTTTCTGTGTGACATCACCATAATGGTGAAGGACGTGGAGTTCAGGGCTCACCGTAACATCCTCGCTGCGTTCAGTGAGTATTTCTCCTCCCATGCTGAAAAGGGGGAAGAGATCACGACTTTGGACCCCGACAAGGTCAGCCGGTACTCGCTGGAGAAGCTCCTGGAGTTCGTCTACACGGGACACATGAACCTCAGCAGGTAAGCGTGAGGGTTTAGAAGCCAGCATCAGCCAAAACACGGATAGCATTTACGCAGGGTCATCCTGTACAGTTCTACATCTGTATACCCAACAACCTGAGTGTACAACATATGAACAGAATGACAGCAAAGTAGACTTGGATGTGATGAAGCCAACGTCAGATACATACATGTTATGGAAAGTAAATGTTAGTGAAACATCTTTGCTTTGTGCCTCTACGTGATTTACTGATGGCTAAAATGTGTTTATTATTAGTTGTTGTTGTGGCTCACATTAGCTCATTAAGCTTTTGTTTTTTTTAATTAAGAAAGGTAGCTAAATAGTTTTTCAGACAGTACAGGTTTAAAGTTGGCACACAAGATACAGTTAGCCCGCTAGCTGCGTGAATAAGTTCTTGGTTGTTTTGTGGCGTTAAAGGCTTCTTCATCGCTGCAAATCAAGATGGCGGCTTCGTAGTATGGTGGCTTACCTGTTCGCCAACAAGCCAAAGATCTCAGGAGGACACAAAAAACTATTTATGAAAGGTCTGCAAAATCAAACGTGTGGTGCTACACGCTGTGGAGATCTCTTTTGAAACAAGGACTGAAAGTAGCTTCTTCAAGACAGGATGTTGCTTTGTTAGCTAGGAGAGCTTTGCTAAGTGAGACGTTTGCAGTTTGGTCATTTGAGCAGAGATCTTAGTTTGGTTAATGTTGTCTGCTAATGTTGACTGTAGTTTTTTCCTGCAGTCACTCCTTTTGACCATATGTGTTAGCTAACGTTAGCTCACCTGCTTGTACAGGCAGACTTCTTGATTAAGCGCAGCACTGAGTTTGAGTTTTGCCTTGAGCCAGTTGTTTGATGATGTTGGTGATAAGTGGACTCCAGTGAGGGGCATCCGCACAGGAAGCGATCCGTTCGTCATCAGTTTGTTGCTGTTTCAGGCTCTCGTTGCTGAGTAGCACTCTGCTGCATTATCGCCTTGTCCCATGTCAGGTGTCCGTACTCACTCTCATCAGTTATTGTTTCAACCAGTTGCCTCTAAATTGACCAATTTTTCACTCCAGACTGACTTTTTGTGGTCACTGGTTGCCATGGCACTGTTAGATACTTGTTCTGCGGACGCCCCTTTAAGGTATTCATACCTGACGTTTGGCTAGCTCTGTTGGGTGGTGCTGTTTCCATAACAACAACAAGCAATAACTTACAAGGCGAGTGTTTTAGGTTTATGTACAACGGGGGGGGGGGTCGACTCCAGGCCTGGAGGGCCGGTGTCCTGCAGGTTTTAGATGCGTCCTTGATCCCACACAGCTGATTTAAATGACCTCCTCAACATGTCTTAAGGTTCTTTAGAGCTCTGATAATGAACTAATCATTTGACTCAGGGGTGTTGACCCTGAGTGAGATCTAAAACCTGCAGGACACCGGCCCTTGAGGCCTGGGGTTGCCCACCGATTATTCTCTGGAGTGATCAACTTCTTCAACATTTTAGTGACATACTGCACAAGCAGCCACTTTAGTTTCTAAGGATATGTTTTTAGCGTGATTTCATTGGTTAATGATTTCATTGATTTCATGATGTTAGATTATGAGAAGGTCATAGACGTGGGACACTTGTGAACTGAATTTTGAGTTGGTACTTTGAGTAAAATGTTTTTCTTTCTGGTTCCAGCACCCGACAAGCGGCCGTACGGCGAGCTGCCATCTTCTTAGGAATGGCCGAGGCCACGAAATATCTGGAGGAGTTCCCTCACTGGTCTGAGCTCGGCGAAACGTCACAGTCGGAGGCAGATAAAGAGACGGGTCTCTCGCCTCCCAGCCCCGCCTCCCCAAGCAGCCCCAACTCCCCAGTCCCACTATCCATAGTCTCTGTTGCGGGGGAATGGCAGGAGGAAGGTAAGGGCAGCAGAGAGCAGGATGATGAGGGCAGAGATATGTTTGTGGAAGACGATGAAGAATACACCCCAAGCACGCCAAGGAGCACCGGGAGAGTAGGGGGCAGGAAGAGAGGTAGAAAGCCTAAAAGTTTTGGCGACGAGCAGATGGAGGCGAGCAGCTCGGCTGACGGCATGCCCAAAATCTACAGCTACAGAGGGAGAGGACGAGGGAGAGGCAGGGGCAGGGGCAGGGGGAGAGGAAGAGGAAGAGGGAGCTTAAAAAGTCAAGAACTCTATTTGGATGACTCTGATACGAGCGTGAAGGACTTTGGAGACACCTCAGCAGACTGGAGCCCCTCACAGGGGGAAGAAGATGAGGAGGAGCCTGGGATGAAGAGGCCGAGGCTGAGCACCGGAGAGGGGAGGAGAGGGCGAGGCCGCGGGAGAGGGAGAGGCCGCGGGAGAGGCAGGGGCCGAAACAGGGGACAGACCGATGAGGAGGAGGAGGAGGAGGAGGAGGCGGGGGATGACAGCATTGGCGGAGGCACAGAGGAGGAGGAGGCGGGGGAGGGAGTGGAAGAGGGAGAGATCGGGGAGATGGATGCGCTGGCTCTGGGCGAGATGTCGCTGTCGTGCACCGAGTGCAACAAACTGTTTAAAGACGTGAGCAGCCTGCGCCGCCACGAGAAGATCCACAAGGGGCTGAAGCCGTTCGCCTGCATCTTCTGCTCCAAAACCTTCAGGCAGGCCACGCAGCTGAAAACACACCTGCGCATACACACAGGTGAGCTCAGCACTGAGTGTCACGTGTTTTTGGTACTGGGTTTGTGAAGATGTGAGGCTGCTACACACCTTTTCATTTATAATTAAGTGTGTAAAGACAGGAAAATCCACCTGCAAGGTTCTTAGTCAGAATCAAACTTCGGTTACTTTGATTTGAATCTCATTAACTTTAACCCCTAATCAGCTAAAGGTTTTTGGTTTTGTTTGTTTCTTTGCAAAATAAAACAAAACCTCAGTCACTGCTTTCAGACACCATTAGTTTCTGGGCTCAGATGCTACTTTGTAGCCTTACTTCCAACAGAGTCATGTTTATTGTTTTAAAAACAGGACTTCTTCCATCATTTATATACAGTCTGTAACCTTACTGCATTGTTTCTAATCAATTCTCTGTAATTTCCTGTCACCTGACTTCGAGTGTGGATGCCTGTGTGCTGGTTTTATTCATCATTTCAGTGAAAACTTTGGTTGAAATCAGCTTGATAAACAGAAGAAAAGTTTCTTACACGTATTAAACATGTCAAACTGGCGCTCCGGTGCTTTTCTGTGACATTTAAATGCGTAAGACGTTTGCACATCCTCTGCAGCAGAATCCTCCCTCTGTGTCACAGAGCTGTCCCATACTTTCTGCTTCCTGAGCTGCAAAAACAAGCTCCGGAAGCAGGAAGACAAACATAGGATGTTGAGCACAAGCATGAGTTTAAGTTTGGAACAGAAATGCATCGTATCACTCAGCAAACCTTTGAGTTAAAATGAAAGTATGTGCAACGTGGATGTGAAGACCGGTGTCTGTCACCAGATAAGTGGAAAACCTTTTAACCCATCAGCTGGCAGTGATAATGTAACACACGTATAACAAGCGTCCTCCTTGTTTCTCTGTTGCAGGCGAGAAGCCGTTCAATTGTGCCGATTGTGACAAGTGTTTCGCTCAGAAGTGCCAGCTGGTCGCTCACCGCCGAATGCACCACGGCGAGGAGAAGCCGTACACCTGTGAGCGCTGCGGCTTCAAGTTTGCTACCTCGTCCAATTATAAAATACACATCAGGTACGTCAGTGTGTAAGGAGCTGAGGCCAGGAGGGCCAAGAGCCTGCGTATCTGCATGCAACCCACCTTTTATTACATATGACTGACGTAACGATTCAGCCGCTGCTCTGCTTCCACCGAGGAGCTAGTTAAAGATCTTTATTTTGCTCTCGCACACACGAGGGTGTTTACGAGTGGCAGAACTAATAACATTAACCTATTGTAGGTTAAACTACCCAGTAGTTTCTATAGTAACAGTTCTGCTGGCCTGAGGGCCACTGAAGAAAAATGTGGTTGCTGGGTGGCACACACGTGTGTAGGTGGTTATTTGCTTCTCACCTGTGACTTTTTTAAGCACTTGTTGTTTTGAGTTGTTGTTCTATAAATAAAGTTAAATTTTAACACGTTTCCCACAGACTGCACAGCGGGGAGAAACCGTACGTCTGTGACATCTGCGGCCAGGCGTTCGCTCAGTCCAGCACGCTGACGTACCACAAGCGACGACACACTGGGGAGAAACCGTACCAGTGCGACCTGTGTGGCATGTCCTTCTCTGTGTCTTCCTCTCTCATTGCCCACACACGTAAACACACTGGTGAGAGACGTGCAAATGAAAGGATGCGCTGCTCTGGTTTCCTGCTGCACTGGGCAAATAGACTTTACAGGCATTTTTCTGTATTTCTGTGCGTTTCAGGCGAGACTCCGTACAAATGTTCGCAGCCTAAATGCGACGCCAAATTTGTCACATCATCTGAACTGAAGAAACACATGCGGCGACTTCACCCAGGTGAGTTTAAAGCTTTGTTTGTTACGCCAAACATTTAAAGAGTGGTTAGATGGGACTGAAAGTCAGCAGCATCACACCAGGATCCTACTGCTAACTGCGTCTGTCTTTCAGGAGAGCTCATAACCTAAAATGTGCTTTATTGACATAATGAAACTATTTTAAAAATGTGCCTCAAACGGGTGTGGAAGAGAAAATGAAGTGAGTTATAAAGAGCAAGCTCTCAGCTCCACACGGTTTCTGACCAATCAGGGTATAAACAGAGAGCCAGAAACTGATTGGCTGCAGTATTTAAATGTGTTCTCGTGGTGTTTGCAGAGGGGAACAGCGGCGTGCAGTGCCTGCTCTGTGGAAACAGATTTGCCAGCGTGAAGAACATGATCAAACACCAGGACAAAGCTCACGCCGACGAAGTGCGGCAACACAAGGAGAGAGCCCGAGCCGGTGAGCTGTCAGCCTGTTTATTAAAATCCTCTGTGTCTTAAAGTGCTGTTAAAGTTTAATTGAATAAGAACCCTGAAAGTGTTTTGGGACGTGTTGATCTTTTTGCAGCTTCAGTCAGAAAAACCACCCCTCAGTGTCACTGCATGATTCAGCCCTGAGGCTCGAAGCCCATCTCTGTGTTTACACGTGCATCAGTATCCTGGTTCACATTAGCTTTTTGAAGTTTCCATGGCCTGTGCAATAAAGCAGGATGCTGCAGCATGTAAGCATCCCATTGTCTGCAGTGTGCAGGCTACCTGCAGAGGCACCACTTAGACCAGCAGCAGAAACTTCCTCTCTGGCAACAGAGGAAGTGCCTAATAGAGGAAGTGAATTCAGCGTCTTTTTTGGGGGGCGGGGGGTTGCTGACCAAGTCAACACATTAAAGGCGCCATCTCTGTGCCTGTACGCTTCAGATATGTGGGGTTATTCTCCATCTTTAAACCAACGTGGCAGACGTCAGTATGTAGAGTCAGTGGAGAGTTTGAGGTCGAGCTGTGATCCCAGTGAGAATGGGATAGTATTATTGATTGTTTGTTTTTTTTAAGTGGGTGTTCCAGATTTATTAACTCAAAGCCCAGTCCACTGGTGATGGCAAAGTAAAGCAGACACACCAGAGCACAAGCTCAAAGTCAAACAGTGTTGTGAGCCTGGCTATAAATCAGGCTTAACATGGGAGTGTTGGATCTGCCTTTAACAAGTGTGCAGTGCTGCTGCTGCCTTAAAGGCACAACAGCAAAGCTCCCAATTCTGCTTGGGGGCCTTTTAAAGAACAGGCAGTAAAACTGTGTTGTTTCCATGTTGTCTTCTGGCTGCTCAGCAGTGACCGTCTGACTGGGTTTTGTGTGTTTGAGCAGTGGTCCTGCTGTCCACCAGCCATCCCGTGGCCTTCGTCCAGAGCAAGCTCTCCCAGGAGAGCAAAGGTTTGGGCTCCATCCCCGAGGGCGAGCCGGCCAACCCTGAACCGGCCACTCCCAACCCCAAAGCCACCGACCCCGCCGCGGCTGCCTCCGACGTCGCCACCACTGACTCTGCTGCAACCACCGCCAGCGTGACCGCTGACAGCGTCACGGACGCCGCCGCCATCATCCAGGACTTCAAGGCGGAGCCCACGCACACCCCTCTCACCACCACAGAGCAGGTGACCTTCGACGCCGATCAGGAGCAGACCATCAACTCGGACACGCTGCACGCGCTGGTGGAGCAGCTGCGGCCGCCGCCTTCGCCCGCACAGACGCTGGAGCAGATTGTCATCATCAAGACGGTGGACAACATGGACAACATGCCCCCCCAGCAGTGAGGCCTGAGTAACACTGATCAGAACTAAACTTCAGTTTTAAACAGTCACTCGCTGATTGGCATAAAGTCAGTGCTCATGTTCAGGATAAAAAAATCAACATTTGTAAAGATAATCTACAATACAAAGACAATTTGGTCCAACTCGGGCTTTATTTTCATAGTTTTGACCATCATTTCAACCTGTGGTACAAACAGGAAATGCGAGCAGTCGAGTTAGAAACTAACATCAAGGTTAGACAAAATATTTTGGACGACGGACGGCAAAATATAATCCAAACTTTGTGTCGCCACATTCAGTTAAATCCAGTAGGGCAGACAGTGATGGGAGCGTTTTCGGACTTTTTAGATAAATTAATCGCATTATGTGATTATTATTTGTCAAAAAAAGTCTCAAGCAGAATCCTCGGAAGTCTTTTTTTGTCTTCCATACTTCCCAAAACCCAAAGACTTTCAGCTCTCTGTGAGTTAAAATGGAGAAAAGCACCAAGTTCTGCATTTCAGAGGCTGAAACTAGAAACATGTGATGTGGTTTCCACAATTTGTACGTGGAAAAACCAGAATAATGATTCGCCGGCGTGCACACATTTAATATTTTGCAATAATAAAAAAACTTTCCAGTATTTTTTTTTTAAAGTTGTGACGTATGAGAAACAGACGATCAGATTCACAGCTCATGGTCTGTATTTTGGTTTATTATCAAAATCACTTAGATTCTAACATATTTACAGACGAGTGTTTCCACCAAATTAACACTGATGCAAAAAGCATCAAATGAAGCTATAAACCCCCCTCCTCCTCCTCCCAAAACATAAACCCTTAAAGAAGCAGCGTGGCTTCAGTTGAGTTGGTTTACTGGTCAAAACTATAAGAATAAAACCTGACCCAGTCATCCTTTTAAAAATGCCCATATTTTTAGTAGAAGTGAAATGAAATTCATGATCCAGCAGGACGATTTACAGCTCCTCAAGGAGAACACGGGTAATATGGCAAACAAAATGCAGTTTAACCGTGTCAGTGGCCGATACTGTTGTGTGACGCCAGTCTTGAGCTTGAGGAAAAAAAGGAGTGTGATGGAGATCTGAAAGAGGCTAAAAACAGATCAGTTATTTTTCTAATGAAGATTTTTGTTTCCTTGGCAGAGAGGAGGAAAGAGCGGCAATAAAAGGCAGAATCAAATTATTATAACCTGAAGAATCCCAATAAGATTCTCTCTTTGTGTTCAGCAGTGACGTCATGATCAGCACTGATGATTTCATGCTGTTGTGCTTAAACCTGTTTCACTTTGAATGACCTGCTAACTGTTCGTTGGAGTCACAGTTAAACTACATTCTTCCTGTAAAATCCACTGTTTGGGTTTACCAGATGTAACCAGTTTTCTCCCAGCATTAACCAGCTGTACACATAAAGATAACCAGTTTGATTACTTGTGCTGTCTTTTCAATCAGCAGATGTCAGAATCAGGAGGGAAGGGAGGGGGGGAAAAGCCCAATCAGCAGATCTGTACAATTTACCGTTGTTCAGATGTCCAACGTTCTGATCCAAGTTCCTCGTTTCACTTCCCAGCTTAATGGTGAAGTGTGTGAAAAAAGAAACTGATTCTACATTTTCTTCTACTGTAGAAAGTGAAGCTTTGATTCACAGCGACTGACCTGCTTCAAACCGCTTAAAGGTGCTTTTTGTAAAAACAGCCCGTTGTGTGAAGATGATTTACAAGTCCAAAGACGAGCGTGTTGGGTTACTGTGAGCGTGAATTGTTGTATATCTGACCAGAAGAATGATTTCAAGGGTATAAGCAGCAATGAAAAAAGGAGTTTCCTCCTGTGGATTTCTGGGATCTCCATTAGAGAGAGGGCGATTAGCTCAGGGTAGGAGGAGTCAGTTTAGGTAGTTCAGCTTCCTCCTTTAGCGAGGTGTTTCAGGACTGTCTGCTGGATTAAGTGGCTGGAAGAGGAAGGTCTCCTTAGACTGCAGACCCCACAACCGTGATCTGGATACACAGACGGATGGAAATCAACATCTTTGTATTTTGTGGCAGAGATGTCAGCTAAAGCAAGGCCGAGCTGTACTCCTGTAATACCACTTTGGACCACAAGGTGGAGCAGTGAGTCAGTATAGTGTCCTCTCTGTCACACTGACCTGGCTCGTTTGGTAGCTAAAAGACTGTAGTGTTTTTATAAAGCGAACAGAAACTTTAGATAAGCTAGAGGTCTGATCAGATATCATTTTAAACTTACACAGAAGAAGGTGGCGCTGTTTGGGGCGGATAACTGTGCTTCCTGGTGAAACACCACCTCCTGGTGGTGAACGTTTGCATTACACTTTTTGTTTCTTTTTCTTTTTTTTACAAAAAGTACCTTTAAAGTCCTCTAACCTCACACAACATTTTCTCCGATGTGGATGTCGTGGCTGCAGTTTTTTGTTTGTTTGTTTTTTCTATTACAGCTTCCTTTTGTTTGATGGAGTAACGCTTGTTAAGAATAACTCTGATACAGTACAACTCTGTTTTAATAGTTAGCGTAGTGAATAGGAGCTTTGGTATCATAAGATGTAACATCTTTATTTATCAAGCAATAAATGTTCCACCCTGCAGTGACATGTGATAATGGTGGCTTCATTGATGTAATAGAGGCTCTTTTTATTCTTCTTTTTTCTTTTTTAAGTAAATCAGTTGTTTCAGTGTGAAAGAGTGAAAAATGCATTTCTATTAACATGACTGTAGCTGTTTGTTTATTTCATTTGGTTTTTTTGTTTTAGGTAAAATGTCTGCATTACTTGTACAAATTTGTGAATTACATATACAAGTTCACTACTGTATGAAAAATGTACAACAGCAGCAGGAAAATAAAGACCGACAAAAAAGGGACAATCGGACGGCTGTTTGTCAGTTTATTATGACATTTTTACTTTTTTGTTCTTTATGTCACTGCAAATGTTTTTGTTGTTTTTCTCAAGCAGAACCACCTGTTTAGAGGATGTAATTTGATTTATAATCTAATCAGTATGTTCTGAAAGCATCCACATTGCAATAAAACACAGTTACTGAGCAAAGTGTCTAGAACTCAGTGGATACTATTTAAGGAACTGCAGGTTCTTGTCATAAATAAATGTAATACTTATGATTGGAAATGTATATAAATAACACAATAACACAGGGTTAAATATATATAAATAACACAAGTCTCCGATCAATTAAAAGTATTTTAGGAATGCACTGTTATTTCCTCATGAGGAAATAACTGGAATTGCTCAAAAATACTGTCTAGCAAAATAATGCAAATAATTTAGCTTATACATTATATTCAGTGATGATTTTAAAATATTTCATGTAGCTTTTTAAAAACCACAGAACACTGACTTAAAGACAAACTGAGGACAATCCTTTAAAGGATTAATTTTTTAAAAGTTTTATCGCAATATATTTCATATTTTAAAATACACAAAGTAGACTAAAGCTCAAAATTTGTTTCAATTCTTTTTGATTATTGACTTTTATTAATTTGTGTTCTTGTAAATGTATCCATTTTGTTTCCTAAAACAATTTATTTTCTTTTACATTTCACTAACTGATCATAAAGATAAAAGCTGTAATTAAATGTTTTGCCATTGATATTTCTTCTTAAAACGTTTTCTCTTAAATTTGAATTTGTGTTCTCCTGAATTTAAAATTGAAACTAATAAATTGGAAATGTTCTTTTCTCTTAGAATGTTTATTTCTTGTTAATTAGCCACTTTTTCTTTTGATTTTCTATTATTTTTATGATTTTAAACTCAAAAGCTGAAGTTTTTTTCTTTTAATTCCACTCACATTCACCTATAATCTTTTTTTTTTATTACATACTGTAATTGTTTACTGAGACGCAAACCTACACGTTCATTTATTGTATTTCTTTAATACATTAACGTTCATCTTCTGTCAAAAATCCACCTTACGTTAAAATTTCCCTCCCGTTACTTGTTTGTACCTCCGCGGCTGCCGTCCCTCGTGTTGCCATAGCGACTCAAACAGTATCTAGTGATGGCGGCCCAAAGCACGTCAGAGCTTTATAAAGCTGTGTGCGCTGAGAGAAAGGTAAAAGTGAATCCGTACGTTTCGCAGTCATTGAAGAAGACGCCGTTAACGGGGTAAGCGTTTACACTTTAAACTCCAATGTAACTTTAGGGCACCAAAAATGAAGATTTTAGTGGGTTAACGTTAGCGATTATTACTACTGTGGACTAAACACATTTAAATCTCTTGGAAAATTCACTCACTCACTTGGCACTTTTTAGAATTATTTTATTACCACTTGATCCCCATGAAGTGTTTCATATTTCATACTAAGCACACCCAGTATGAAAATAACCACGTGGTTAAAAAAATGTTTGACCAGTTACCTGGTTAAATGTTGTGAAAAAAAAAAAAATATATATATATATATATATATATATATATTTTTTTTTATATATATATATATATATATATATATATATATATATACATACATACATACATACATACATACAGGATCTTAGCTCGGTCATTCTCCACCACCCTTGGGGCATCTCCCATTTTGACCTCGGGACTTCCAGGTTATACTCGGCACAGATGTTCCTGTACACTATGCCGGCCACTTGGTTATGGCGTTCCATGTATGCCTTGCCTGCTAGCATCTTGCACCCAATTAAATTACAAATTGGTGACTTAAAGCCTGACCTGCAGATCGCTGCTTCTCACACTATAGACACAGATGCTGCATCCAGACTCGTGAAATGGTAAACGGACGGTATTTCTACCGTAGAAATAAATTACGGACGGTAGAAATTTATTTCTATATATTTCGGGAAAAACATATAGAAAACATCAGAAGGACCCCAGCCTGAAGCAAAAAAACACAGAAACTTTGCGTCTTTACCAACTGTTAGTTTCTACGACACGCTTATATATATGTATGTATATATATATAAAAAATATATATATATATATATATATAGAGAGAAGAAAGAGAGAGAGAGAGAGAGAGAGAGAGAGAGAGAGAGAGAGAGAGAGGAGAGTTATAGGATTAGCAGTCAGAGCTGCTACCCACATGGCTGGGTAACTAAACTGAGTGTGACAACCCTGGTTTAAAGATGTGTGTTTTTTCCAATGCATTTTCCATATAAACATTGATTCTCTGCTGGCGTGGAAAACTTGTCTGTGTGGCAGGAAGTTCACCCTAAAACTTCCAGGAAATGTCAGACAGGTTCAGAGACTCAGTGACGACGACGTCCTCGATCTCTGTAAATGTCTCCAACATAACAAGTGTGTTACAGGTGAGCTGGTGGATTCACGTCAACTGATTCAGACAAGGTGTGTATACTAAATATTTTTCTACGTGTGTGTGTGTGTGTGTGTGTGTGTGTGTGTGTGTGTGTGTGTGTGTGTGTGTGTGTGTGTGTGTGAGTGACCAGGTCTTGATCTGAGGTACAACAACATAACAAATGAAGGAGTTGAACACCTTGCTAAGCTCCTGCAAGTAGGTAACAAAATGCAATGGGTGGATCATTTTCTGTAAGTAAAATGTTTCATGTTTGATGTATTTCGTGTTTGTTTTCTCTGAGCAGGAGGAGAAATCATCTCTGAGTTGTTTGGATTTAATGTTTAACGACATCCAGGCCAATGGAGCTCAAGTCCTCGCCAGCAGCCTGCAGGTTTAACACTTAATATGTTCTCATATAAACTTTATTCTTACTCTTCCTTTAGGAATTAGGTGCTTAACCCCTCACCCCCATGCCCCATGAACTAAAATGAGCTCGATCCTGGCCAAGACTCCTCTTCACTCATGAGATCCTTTTAGATTTTAGCAGAATTCATTTACAGTTGGATTTTCATTCCTTTTAATGTGGCTCCAACATTTCTAATGTGGAAGCCACGTCCCCGCCTGTCGTTCTCTCTGCAGGGTAACAGCACCCTGCTCTCTCTCAGGCTGTCAGGTAACAAGATCGGGAGAGGAGGAGGTTTGGAACTGGCCAGCATGCTGCAGGAGAACTGCGCGCTGCAGGAGCTGGAAGTGGCCGACTGCGACCTGGTAGATGGGCTTCAGTTTTTAAAAAGGTTTGGTGCTGACATCCTTCTGTTTCTGAGAGTTTTCTCGATCCCTACAGGACACCAGCAGTATTATAGCGCTCATCATCATGCTGCAGAAAAACAAGGCTCTTTGCTCTGTTGATATCAGCCGCCCGCTGCTCTTCAGCCATCAGGTGCAAACACACACCAGGTATAAAACTCAATGGGAGGCAGACTGATCTGAGCCAGCTCTTTGTGTCTCAGGAGGAGTGGGCAGTGCACTGCTCTAAGATGCTGGCAGTGAATAGCAGCCTGATGGAGCTCCACCTGGGGAGGATGGGGATGACCGACACTGGGATAGAGCAGCTCACTGAAGGCCTGGGGCGGAACCACAGCCTGCGCTACCTGGACCTGTGCAGGTAGGAAACGAGTCGAGCAGCCAGCAGAGGGCACATTTCCTCCTCTTCATACCATACATTTGTCTTTCTTGGATTTCTGTAGCAACCATGTGACCTGTGACGGTGCGTTTCATCTCGCCATGATGCTGACGCAGAACAGGGCCCTGGAGATTTTAGATCTGTCATCCAATCAGATTGGAGATGGTGGAGCTGGGTACCTGAGCAAAGCCATCACCTGTCCGCGCAGCACCCTCAAAGAGTGAGTCCTGCATCAACCCCAGAATCAACCACACTCTTTTGGTAAAGAGGTTGCCCAGTTTTGATACACATGGAGGTTTGCAGCAGAGACAGAATCACGTTTTCTGCTTATTTTAATGACATTTTAATGACTTTAGAAACCAGAAGCCTGATTGTTTGTTTTTTACATTGAGACAAAGTTTACACAGAAGGACTTTATAGGGTCTTTTTTAAAGTGACTTTCAGGGATTTAGGATCTCTGAAGGAAAACTATCAATTTTTATTACTTAGAGATTTTTCAACATCTAACAAGGACAGACGAGGACAAAGTTACATTGACCTGATTTTTGCATAACTTTAAGAATTTGAATGTGAAGAGAAGAAAAGATCCATGAACGTAATGATTCAAAGGGTTCAAATATCTTTGAATGTTTGTGTTTCAATATATTTTTCGGACTGAGGAAAACAGAAAAAAGGTTAAGTATTCTGAAGAGCGTAAGATTATGAAAAAACTAGAGATATGAAATATCCAGATTTTAGAGGCCCAGAGAGGTGAAGAGCAAAGCAGCAAACAGAGAAAGCTTTGTAAAGTAAACAGTTTTAGCTTCATCCTTTTTTAATCCTTTAATCTTGACCTGCTGTCACCAACCTGCGCTCTGTGCAAGGCTGTCTGTGTGCAGAAACAACATCACATCAGAGGGTCTGCTGTTGTTGGCTCAGGCTGTGAAATCCAACTCGACTCTGACTCACATGTACATCTGGGGAAACCACCTGGAGGAGCCCGTATGCCAGGTACACCCCTCAGATGTCTGTTTCATCTTCTCCTCTAACATCCCATCACCCCTCTGACAGATAGACACTCCCTCCCTGCTTCAGGCTTTCAAGGAGCTGATATCCAGCGGCCGGCTGCATCCAGAACAGACAGATGTAAGCCCCTATGAGGTGGATGGTCACGTGTTCCTCGCTGAGGTCTTCCAGCGTTTGAGGAAACCAGTTTACAACATCGACTGTAATGGTACAGATGTGCCTACAAAGACTGCTGCAAGCCCTGATTCCACCGCACATCATGGACAACTAAAAGATTATTTAAACTGCAAAGATTTAAGTTTATGAAAGTATTTTGTTTGTTCATCACAAACACAATTAGTGGCAATCATTTCTAATATTTTAAGACATTGACTTCTACTACACCTCCTGAAATAATTACATCCATAAACAGACATGCTTGTTGCAGAAGAGAAATGTTCAATGTGTTGTGTGATCTTTCTCAGCAAGCAATATTTTATATTTTAATAAATCTGTTTGAGCAGAGTTTCTGTTGATGCTTAAAAAGCCTTAAAGAGTGCTGAAGTCATTCACAGCAAAAGATTCTTAACCCTCTACTCTACATGTCCATAAGAAACATGTCAGGCTGCTCGTTCAATGCAGTTCTGCCATAAAAGTAGGGATAGGGTCCTATTCATGTGTACATGGTGATCCTGTCAGGGTCCTTGGGGAGTATGAGGTCCCTGTACAGCCGGGGAGAAGTCGGACCTCTTCTTTCTTTGTCATAGATTCTGTTTCTGGTTTTTATGGACACATTCTAGCGATACCAGGTTGTTGAGGGTCTCCACTGTGGTTGTCTTTTTGCAGGCTTCGTGTCAGCTTCATCAGGTGGCGACCTCCAGGGTATACTGGGACAGTATCTGATCTATGTTCCTACCTTCACTTATGGTTACAAGCTCTGGGTACTGACCAAAACAATGACATCACATATAAAACAATGAAAATGAGTTTCCTCTGATGGGTAACTGGGCTCTTTCTTAAAGGTAGGGTGAGCAGCTTGATCGAGCAGAGTGAATTCGAGTTACTGCTCTGCCACATTCAAAGGAACCAGTTCTTTGGTTCAAGCATCTGACAAAGGCTTCTGCTGGGAGGAGTGTTTTGGGCATGTCCTACCAGTTGGAGGCCCAGAACAGACTCGCAGGAGGGATTACATCTATTGGCTAGCATGAGAACGCCTTCGTGTTCCCCTGGGTAAGCTGGCAGATTGGGCCCAGACTGCTTGGCAAGAAAGAGAGGGAGAGAAATAGAGGGGAAAGGAGACGGTGAGAAAGGGAGGAAGAAAAAAAGAAAAACAAACAAAACACCTGGATCACCTGTATGAAGAAGAAAAAAAACAGAAGAGAAAACAAACAAAAAAGAGCAACATAATAAATACAGCACCATCACAATAAACTAGATAACAGTAGATAACAGTAGATACTAAATCCATCCATCCATCTTCATCCGCTTTATCCGAGGCCTGGTCGCGGGGGCAGCAGCTTAAGCAGCCACAATAACATTTAATATTTAGATACTAAATATTAAATGTTATTGTGCAGCATGTAAGATTGACAGCGCACAATGTGCTTTGAGGCAGCAGCCAAGAAAGGTGTAGTTTGTGTCTGTGAACACCCGTGTGTACACCTGTGTGCATACCTGTGTGCATCAGTACGCATGTATTCCAAAAGTTTCTCCACATAATGATCTGCTAGGGAGTGTGGGGAGCCATAGCCCCGTCCCCCAGGGCATGAAGCGGGCATGGAGGAGATCCAGGCCAGACCCAAGGAGGACCACCGGGGGGTAACCGTGCCACCCTGCTGGGAAGAGCTGAGGAGAGGCCCAAACGAGGGGTCACCCAGCAGCCATGGAGCAGAGGCCAGAGTGGGTTACAGTGACGTGCCCGTGGGGTGCCCTGACCCCAGACCCTGGAGATGTAACCCTTCTCTCTGGGGTGGAGGCAAGCAGACCGCCCCCTTATCTGCAGTAGCAGGGAGGCTCTGCATCCCAGATTCAATGTTTATGCTGTCAATTTATAGTTTAAAGTCACCGAGTGTCAGACGCTGGTCCCACCTTTCATGGTGACATCACCAAAGACAGCCCCGCCTACCTCAGAGCCTCCCCTGTCATGTATTGATCGTGATGATTATGACACCAAGCGTAACTAAGAATGTAAAAGTCTACGACCAGAATGTTTAAATACTTTCTAATTATTAATGAATATAATATTATTATATTAATAATATAATGAATATAATGAATATTATATTCATTATTAATGAATATATATATTTATTTATTTTTCCAGTGCAGAGGAATGGCAACAAAAGGAAAGACTTCACTGAGTGAAAAAGGATGAAGATCCAATGCAGCTGGTTTCAGGAGATAATGAAAAAGCCTGAACACCTTCTCTACAAAAACAGGGTGAGTTTAATGTTGTGATTGATTAAGTCTTTGAAGATTTGTGTGTTACTTTAATTATAAAGTACTTATATTTTAACTGAACTTACAGCTCCACCTTCAATACTGTCATCCCACACAAACTCACTCACAAGCTGGCAACACTCGGCCTGCACCCCACCCTCTGTGACTGGCTACATGACTTTTTGACTGGCAGGCCCCAGACCGTCAGGATCGGCAACAGGACTTCAGCCCGCATTAGGAAACAGACATCTGAGGGGTGTACCTGGCATACGGGCTCCTCCAGGTGATTTCCCCAGATGTACATGTGAGTCAGAGTCGAGCTGGATTTCTCAGCCTGAGCCAACAACAGCAGACCCTCTGATGTGATGTTGTTTCCGCACACAGACAGCCTTGCACAGAGCGCAGGTTGGTGACAGCAGGTCAAGATTAAAGGATTAAAAAAGGATGAAGCTAAAACTGTTTACTTTACAAAGCTTTCTCTGTTTGCTGCTTTGCTCTTCACCTCTCTGGGCCTCTAAAATCTGGATATTTCATATCTGTAGTTTTTAGTAATTATAATAATGTGGCTATATTTTCTTCTCTAGTGATGTAAACGTTACCAAACTGGATAAAATCTGCTCATTTTTGTTATCAGGGACCTAAAAATCCTTATTATAGGAGAAATTATTCCCACTTCCTGGTGCTTTGATTCTCTAAAGCAGTGGTGGGGACCTCCACAGACTTGCAGCTACAGCAAGTTTTTATTTTTCGATAAATCACAGAGTGATGGAGCTGTAAAGGCAGGTTTCATCACAGCAGAGGATTTCATTTAATGTGCATTCTTTAGGTTTATATCTGCAACCAGAACTACTCAGACTGCATTGTGAGGCGGCTGTGCACCGACCTGCATTTATGTTAAATTAAAGTACTATTTCTGGGAATGAATGAACGCTGTACCGGTGTCCAGCACTGGGGGCCAGTTCCTGATGTCCATCGTGGCCATGGCCTCTTTGGAGCGCAGCAGCTTACAGATGACGGCGGTGGTCATCACACACGCCGAGTGACTCACCTGCACAATTAGAAAGAGAAAGACAGAAGAAGAAATTAAGCTCCCTTTTTTCCCCAGAGGAGATCAGAAGTCAGCCAGAGCCATACGAGTCTGGAATTAGCTGGGAGCGAGAGCTTGAGCCCTGGAGGTCTGACTGAAAGAGAAACCGCATCGGTTTAACAGACAAATTAAGAGTCTGACCTCGACAATCATCTTAACAGTGGGCAGGGTGGTGGAGATGTTCTGAGGGTGAGGCGGTCCTGTGTGGTCTGAGCTCTCCACTGCAAACCTCGGACAGGAACAGAAACTGCAAGACAGACATAAACACTTCTTTTACACACACTTTGATGGCCTAACCTCTGTGTTTTTTTACATTAATGTGTTTACGTGTGATGTACATGACTATTGTGCATCTGGCTCAGTGTTTGATATTGTAAAGCAAAGTCAATAACAGCAAAAATTTAATATTTTACTTTTTATTTCTGTCGCCCTCCTGCATCAATCCCAGAATCACCCACACCCTTTACCACATTTGCTTACTTTAGAGACTCCAGACACCAGGAAGTGGGAGAAATTTCTCTTATAATAAGATACGGTAATCTTTCTGACAATAGGTGAGATTGCTTTTAAATATGGAAACGGGGGTAGTCACAAGAAGTTTGAGAGGCACAACTCAGACAGAAGAGCAGACAGAGAAAAGCCACGTGGATAGGAGCTACTCTCCCGAGCTAAGGTTAGCCACAGAGGGCATGGATGCAGATGAGCCCAGCCTCCTGAACATCCCGAAAGAGCTTCGTGACTTTAGGAAACACAACAACAAACAATATGCACATATTAGACGAGGGTTAAGAAGAGTTGATGCTAGAATGGAAGAGGCAGAGGGGCGATTCGACGAGACTGAGACGGTGCTACAGTTGTTTATTTTATTCATAAACTTCACTATTTCATTAATTATTTCATGGTTTCTTTGCATCTTCATCTGTAGTACTTACACATCGGTGTATGTTCCTTGTGTTTGCTTACATTAAAATACCAGCACTAATGACCAGAGCATATAAATGCAGCTTTTCATATTTGACAATATATTTTGAAAGCACAAGACAAATCACAAACAGTTTTCAATGTAGGTTTTTATTTTTATTTTGTTTTATTTTTCAGTTCTTGATTTGATGGTGATGTGATGCTATATTACATGTTTTTAAGATTCAGCTGAATTTAATATTTGTAATATAGCATCGAATCACAACCGTCTCCTCAAGTTGCTTTATACTGTAAGATAGAGACCCTACAGTAGCAGCAAGAAAACCCCAATTAATTAATAATCCCTTATGAGCAAGCACTTGGCGACAGTGGGGAGGAAAAACTACCTGTAACAGGCAGAAACCTCCGGCAGAACCAGGCTCAGAAGGGACGGCCATCTGCCTCGGCCGGTGGGGGGTGATGGTAACGATAATACGAGGAGACACGATGAAGAATATTTCTCAGTCTAATTAAAGTCGAATGAAATAGTTTTAAAATAAAATATACCTCAGATGTTAACTCTGAGGCCAGACTGCTTTAAGATTTGAAAAAAGGTATTTGAAAAAAAATCAAGGTGACAATTTAGTCATCAGTACTGCCTTTAAAGCAGCAGCTGAACGGCTTCTTCAAAGCTTTTAACACTGCTGAAAAAAACCTGGCAAGTTTGGATTTCTTTGGAGTATTCATGAAGACACCGAGATTCATTGCTATGTGCATCAGAATAGTGTCGTCAAAAGATGAATCTTCTGACATCATTATATTGAAGAACTTCTCTGCAGATCCAAACTCCTCGATAAGGCCTTTAGCTGTGGGCTTGACTAATTTTTTCATGTTATTATTAACAGTTTCCAGGGATTCGGTGTATCTCATTTCAGAAAGTACCAAATCTGTCAGATGGTTGATAACTAACTCTAATTGTTCTGTATTCAGAAGATTTCTGGCATTTCTGTGCAAATTATATGCGATTTCTACGGCTAGAAAAAGACCAAATCGACCGGCAATGGGCTTAGCCTGACTTGACACTGATGTTTCTGACAGCTCTTCCTCTGGGTTTTCAGGGGTTGCTGGCTGACTTTGACCCTCTGTGGGGTCAGTGTCAGAGATTGATGCCTGATCACTGCTTGTATTTGAATCCAGGTCCGGGTCTTCTGCACTCACACAGACTGGTTGATTGGTGAGATCAGTAACTGGACTTGAGTGTGATATAAACAGTCTGTCGCTTGTTTCACCAGCATCTGGTCCAATCATAATTTCTTCCTTTGATGGGGTCAGCACTCTTACTATATCTTCCACGGCACCAGAAATTTTGTCATTTATAATAGTTTGGGTTAAAGTTTCATTCTCCAACCAGAAAAGAAGGTTTTGTAAGAACCTTTCCACTGAATCTTCTACGAGCACATATGGCACCTCAGGAGCAGAGGGTACGTTACAGTTACCCTGTGAAGTCTTAGAGAAGTCAGACTCTGAGAGACTTTTACCCATTTGCATCGTGGGGGCTGGATATGTTGACTGGACATGGTCGTACACATTTTCTGTCAACTCCCTTGAAAACATCTTGATTTCCTTACTTGTCAGGTCAAGGTGTCCTGCCTGGGTTAATTTACTAAACAGTTTATTCAGAACCGGCACGACTGTTGTAAATTTGAGCGCGGAAGAACTTTTAACTGTGGTTTCTAAGGTTGGTGATTTTCTGGGAACTTCTGAGGGATTCATGTGTTCGCTTTTCCTGGAGTCAGCTCTCTCACTCTCAGGGGAGTTTGCCTGTTGTCTCTGAAAGGTCAAAAATCCTTTGCTTTTCTTCACCTGATCTTTCAGCTCACTGTTCATTTTTTCAAATTCCTTTTTAGCAAACCTGAAGAAGTGTTGTTTTACTTCATCTGGTTTTATAATTAGGGCGCATGATGCAAAAAAGTCTTTCACCTTTTTGATCACCAGGTCCACGTCAAAAGCAGGCTTGGGTGAGCTACACTTCTCACTTAATGTGATATCTTCTGCATCAGGATACTGAATGTTTGCAATTAACACATTTACAATGTCAACTGCAGCTTTATCTGCATCATCTTCATCATGTAAATAATTCAGATTGTTGAGGATTGTTTCAACATCACTTTGAGCTTTCTCCTCAGCTTCTGCAAATTCATCGCTTTCTTTTTCCTCCACGGGTTGCAGTTCTATGTGACAGTCCTGGTCATCTTTACTTATCTCTCTGTCTGTACTCCACCTCATGAGAGCCATACTTATTTCTT
>NW_024582789.1:121198-159004 GCF_018398535.1 Haplochromis burtoni
TTAATACGAGGAGACACGATGAAGAATATTTCTCAGTCTAATTAAAGTCGAATGAAATAGTTTTAAAATAAAATATACCTCAGATGTTAACTCTGAGGCCAGACTGCTTTAAGATTTGAAAAAAGGTATTTGAAAAAAAATCAAGGTGACAATTTAGTCATCAGTGCTGCCTTTAAAGCAGCAGCTGAACGGCTTCTTCAAAGCTTTTAACACTGCTGAAAAAAACCTGGCAAGTTTGGATTTCTTTGGAGGATTCATGAAGCCACTGAGATTCATTGCTATGTGCATCAGAATAGTGTCGTCAAAAGATGAATCTTCTGATATCATTACATTGAAGAACTTGTCTGCAGATCCAAACTCCTCGATAAGGCCTTTAGCTGTGGCCTTGACTAATTTATTCATGTTATTATTAAGAATTTTTAGGTATTCGGTGCATCTATCTTCAGAAAGTACCAAATCTGTCAGATGGTTGACAACTAAGTCTATTTTTCCTCGATCCAGAAGATTTCTGGCATTTTTGTGCAATTTGTGTTTTATTCTCATGACCAGAGAAACGCTAAATTGATTTGAAATTAGCCAATCATCAGGTGACACTGATGTTTCTGACAGTTCTTCCTCTGGGTTTTCAGAGGTTGCTGGCTGACTTTGACCCTCTGTGGGTTCAGAGTGAGACACTAATGCCTGATCACCAATATTCATTGCTAGGTGCTTCAGAATAGTGTCGTCAAAAGATGAATCTTCTGACAACATTACATCGAAGAGCTTGTCTGCAGATCCAAACTCCTTGATAAGGCCTTCAGCTGTGGCCTTGACTAATTCAACCCTGTTAATTTTAAGAATTTCCAGGGATTCGGTGCATCTCATTTCAGAAAGTACCAAATCTGTCAGATGGTTGATAACTAACTCTAATTTTTCTGGATCCAGAAGATTTCTGGTATTTTTGTGCAAATTTTGTGCGATTCTTGTGGCTAGAAGAGTACTAAATTGATTGGCAATAAGTTTAGCATGAATTGACACTGATGTTTCTGACAGTTCTTCCTCTGGGTTTTCAGAGGTTGCTGGCTGACTTTGACCCTCTGTGGGTTCAGAGTGAGACACTAATGCCTGATCACCAATATTCATTGCTAGGTGCTTCAGAATAGTGTCGTCAAAAGATGAATCTTCTGACAACATTACATCGAAGAGCTTGTCTGCAGATCCAAACTCCTTGATAAGGCCTTCAGCTGTGGCCTTGACTAATTCAACCCTGTTAATTTTAAGAATTTCCAGGGATTCGGTGCATCTCATTTCAGAAAGTACCAAATCTGTCAGATGGTTGATAACTAACTCTAATTTTTCTGGATCCAGAAGATTTCTGGTATTTTTGTGCAAATTTTGTGCGATTCTTGTGGCTAGAAGAGTACTAAATTGATTGGCAATAAGTTTAGCATGAATTGACACTGATGTTTCTGACAGTTCTTCCTCTGGGTTTTCAGAGGTTGCTGGCTGACTTTGACCCTCTGTGGGTTCAGAGTGAGACACTAATGCCTGATCACCAATATTCATTGCTAGGTGCTTCAGAATAGTGTCGTCAAAAGATGAATCTTCTGACAACATTACATCGAAGAGCTTGTCTGCAGATCCAAACTCCTTGATAAGGCCTTCAGCTGTGGCCTTGACTAATTCAACCCTGTTAATTTTAAGAATTTCCAGGGATTCGGTGCATCTCATTTCAGAAAGTACCAAATCTGTCAGATGGTTGATAACTAACTCTAATTTTTCTGGATCCAGAAGATTTCTGGTATTTTTGTGCAAATTTTGTGCGATTCTTGTGGCTAGAAGAGTACTAAATTGATTGGCAATAAGTTTAGCATGAATTGACACTGATGTTTCTGACAGTTCTTCCTCTGGGTTTTCAGAGGTTGCTGGCTGACTTTGACCCTCTGTGGGTTCAGAGTGAGACACTAATGCCTGATCACCAATATTCATTGCTAGGTGCTTCAGAATAGTGTCGTCAAAAGATGAATCTTCTGACAACATTACATCGAAGAGCTTGTCTGCAGATCCAAACTCCTTGATAAGGCCTTCAGCTGTGGCCTTGACTAATTCAACCCTGTTAATTTTAAGAATTTCCAGGGATTCGGTGCATCTCATTTCAGAAAGTACCAAATCTGTCAGATGGTTGATAACTAACTCTAATTTTTCTGGATCCAGAAGATTTCTGGTATTTTTGTGCAAATTTTGTGCGATTCTTGTGGCTAGAAGAGTACTAAATTGATTGGCAATAAGTTTAGCATGAATTGACACTGATGTTTCTGACAGCTCTTCCTCTGGGTTTTCAGAGGTTGCTGGCTGACTTTGACCCTCTGTGGGGTCAGTGATAGCAGGTGAAAAAGGCTCTGAATTAATGGGGGTAGGGGTTCTAACACTGGATACAGACATTGTCAATGACTTAGTTTCGCTACAATTACTTTGGAAATCCGTTTTCAGAAAGCTTTCAGAAAGGGAAGATCGCGGTCTGTACATTTAACGCACGACAACTAAAAATGCAAAATGCAAGGTCCCGCTGTTTCACCCCTATTTATAGACTCGAGTGGAGGTCACGTGCTGCAAGATCAAAGGCACGTACTGTGACATCAAAGCAGAAAGGAACTGAGCTGTGTGACGTCATGCCGCGAGCGTTCACCTACATGCACGTGCACACCTGAGCGATCACTAATAAATCACAGACGCATCAACGTCGGTGTTGTCAAACTTTCAATCATACCTGCAGCCAGTTCTTTGAAGCTCTCAAATGGGTTGAATGGCGGCTGTTTTCCACCATCATCGCAGAGCATTCCTCCAGCAGGTCCAACGCCTGATTCAACAAAACCCGCGACTCCGGCAGCTGTGCTCCGAAGCAGTTTGCTAATGTGATGCTAACTAGCTAATGTGATGCTAACTAGCTAAAGAATCCTAACAGGTACTTAAAAAACAAAGGGGACGAAGGAGGAGGAGGAGAAGTGGAGACAGCAACCTGACTGACTGGTTCATCTGAGGCTCTCAGTGGTTCCCTGTCTCAGCGAGATTCACAACACTTCTTGCAACAAACTCCCGTAACCATGGTTACAGGAGGACGCTCTGTTTGTGGCAGTCATTATCACAGTATGACGTCACAAAGAGACGTTAATAAATATTAATTCATGCAATTTAAACACATTTTTTATTTTACTATTGAGGTGTATAATAGTTTAATATGGCACGACACCCTCGCTGATGTTGATGCCTAGGAATCTGAAGCAGCTGACTCTCCACCTCTGCTACTGCTGCTCTCCTGTAACCCACGATGAGCTCCTTGGTTTTGCTGATGTTAAGCACCAGGTTGTTGTCACGGCACCGTGATGTCACGCCTCTCACCTCTGTCCTGCATGACGTCTCATCTCCATCAGAAATGCAGTCAATGAGGAGATTAGACTTTACTGATCGACGGCAGGAAAATTTGTGCGTTACCTCAGCTCAGGTAGAGATAGCAGAAGAAAATAGAAATAAAATATAAACAACTACAAAATAAATAAGATAATACACTATATACAACAGTAGCATACACAGTATGTGACTATGGATAGAGTGTTGTGGAAATGCAAGAAATACATTTAATTATTTTTACATTACTATTACTATTTAAGCAATAGATATCTAAAAGTATCTATAAGTATAGACATGTACTTGCACACACATCTACACACTAAATATACACATGTATACATATACATACACATATACCTGCACACCAGGTAAATGTCCAGTGACTCATGACAGCGTGATTGAGGAGTTATAGAGTCTAACTGCTGTTGGGATCAAGGATCTGCTCAGCTCACAGACTCATGCAGAGGATGATGTGGGATGTTCGTGATGGATGTCAGCTTTACTAGCATTTTTAGCACACGATCAAAGTTTCTGTGGATGCTTGAAAAATCTTGAAGAACATTGAATTCACTGAAGGTTTTAAAAATAATGCTGTAATCAGTTTCGTTACAGTTGCAGTGTTGTCTTCTGCTACTGTAGGCCACAGCAGCAGACGACAACACAGGTTGAGTAAGTGGGAGTGGGTGTTTTCAGACACAGAAGAACAACTTTAGATTAATCAAATAAAAATGTATTCAGTCAGCTTTCCAAATGTGAATGTTTCAGTTGTCTGTGAGTAGGAACTCAACTCTAATAAACTATAAGTTTAGTTAACTATAAAAATTGTATGCTTGTTTGCAAAGCTTGATGTGTTTCTGCATCTTCACAGAGTTTCTCTCAGTTTGTGGTCGAGAGTCCTCCAAATGTAAGCATCGAACCAGAGCTAGAATTTGGCTGCTTAATCTTTATTTCACTTCCTGGATGCTGTTTCTGTTTTCCATCAGGGTCGTTCTCATGCTTTCTATTCTGATGTAAAGTAACTGGAGGAAAGCAGCTCCCCAGAACAACGATTTGTCTCCAGACATTGGCCACCTCCACCATAGCAGATAACCAGGAGTGCTCCAAGGATCAGGAAACACTGGGGACTTGAAAAAATGCTAAAATTATTTCAGAGTAAAGTTAATATAAAATGTCAAACACTGTGTGCTTCCTAGTCAGTGAGGTTTAAATTTGATCCCTCTTTGTTTATTGTATGTTGTATGTTTATTATTAAACATACTTGACCAATGTACGGTGCAGTTAAATGACATCAGTCAAATACAAAACCACATATCAGACAAGCAAACCATTGAATCAACACGAATCACTTATTTATATTGGTTATTATCAGTAATAATGGAAAAATAAAGGTGTGTTTGGTGTCACAGGTGATTGGAAGTCAGAGATGAGTCTGACAAAGAAGCAGAAAAACATTTCAATGAGCCATAACTAGAGGTGCATGTAACTACAGGTGCATGTAACTACAGATGCATGTAACTAGAGGTGCATGTAACTAGAGTAACATGTAACTAGAGTGCATGTAACTACAGGTGCATGTAACTACAGATGCATGTAACTACAGGTGCATGTAACTAGAGGTGCATGTAACTACAGATGCATGTAACTACAGGTGCATGTAACTACAGATGCATGTAACTACAGGTGCATGTAACTAGAGGTGCATGTAACTAGAGGTGCATGTAACTACAGATGCATGTAACTAGAGTAACATGTAACTAGAGGTGCATATAACTACAGGTGCATGTAACTACAGATGCATGTAACTAGAGGTGCATGTAACTACAGGTGCATGTAACTACAGATGCATGTAACTAGAGTAACATGTAACTAGAGGTGCATATAACTACAGGTGCATGTAACTACAGATGCATGTAACTAGAGGTGCATGTAACTACAGATGCATGTAACTACAGATGCATGTAACTAGAGTAACATGTAACTAGAGGTGCATATAACTACAGGTGCATGTAACTACAGATGCATGTAACTAGAGGTGCATGTAACTACAGATGCATGTAACTACAGATGCATGTAACTAGAGGTGCATGTAACTACAGATGCATGTAACTAGAGGCATGTAACTAGAGGTGCATATAACTACAGGTGCATGTAACTAGAGGTGCATATAACTAGAGGTGCATGTAACTACAGATGCATGTAACTAGAGGTGCATATAACTACAGGTGCATGTAACTACAGATGCATGTAACTAGAGGTGCATGTAACTACAGGTGCATGTAACTACAGATGCATGTAACTAGAGGTGCATATAACTACAGGTGCATGTAACTACAGATGCATGTAACTAGAGGTGCATGTAACTACAGGTGCATGTAACTACAGATGCATGTAACTAGAGGTGCATGTAACTACAGATGCATGTAACTAGTAATGTAACTAGAGGTGCATATAACTACAGGTGCATGTAACTACAGATGCATGTAACTAGAGGTGCATATAACTACAGGTGCATGTAACTACAGATGCATGTAACTAGAGGTGCATGTAACTACAGATGCATGTAACTAGAGTAACTAGTGCATGTAACTACAGATGCATGTAACTACAGATGCATGTAACTAGAGGTGCATGTAACTAGAGGTGCATGTAACTACAGATGCATGTAACTAGAGGTGCATGTAACTACAGATGCATGTAACTAGAGGTGCATGTAACTACAGATGCATGTAACTAGAGGTGCATGTAACTACAGATGCATGTAACTAGAGGTGCATGTAACTAGAGGTGCATGTAACTACAGATGCATGTAACTACAGGTGCATGTAACTAGAGGTGCATGTAACTAGAGGTGCATGTAACTACAGATGCATGTAACTACAGGTGCATGTAACTACAGATGCGTGTATATCAAATCTTACATTGTAATGTTAAAACCAAAACCTTTTGCTAACACAGAATGTATTTTAAGTGGTAGTGCTAGTCTTTTAAGCAGAAGCATATTAAAAGCAGTCATACCAAATACTGACTTTCAAGCTTTTTAAAATTGTATAAGCTTGGTTTTTAGTATTTATACTATATTGCATGCATGTTCCCATGTTATAATAAATTAATCTTAGGTTCCTCTTGTTCCGTAACTCACGGCTTTTGTCACTACAGGAGCAAAGGGGTGTAACCCAGCTGATACCTCGGTGCTCTGATGACACCAACAGAAGTCACTCAGCCCCCGTAAACAGAGATAAACCACACAGTTTATCCCTGTGGAAAGAAAATTACCACCATGAAGCAGCCAAAAAGACGACAACAAAGTTACAGTGGGGACAGACCCTTTAGCTGTGATCAGTGTGGGAAGTCTTTTAATCAAATTAGTCACTTAAAAACACATCAGCTCATCCATGCTGGAGTTAGACCACTCAGCTGTGGCGAGTGTGGAAAGTCTCAGACTGTGACAAGCGAATCCCCTACACGACCACATAGTTCGCTCTTTCTAACAGTTCTTTATCCGGTTGCTCGTTCGTACAATACTCGGTTGCTTTTCAGCTGCAACCCCACTCACAACAACAACCTCAGGTCCCGACACGTCTTATGCAGCGGAGGCGTGATGAACTGATGGAGCTGCAGTCTGTCAGCCTCCCCTGCAGCTGTGCCACAAACCAGTCCCCGCTGCACAGACCCTATCTGGGAAACTGGTTCCAGAGCCTGAAGCAGTATCTCTGATTCTGTTCTGATGTCCCGATTGTAATCAAACTGCAACGAAAAGCATTAAACCGTCTGTCAGCTGAGTTGTTGTGGCATGAATGTTCATCATGAATTGTTGAAAAATTGTAGCAACAAAGTCTTTTAAGTATTTTTGTAATGGCTGAACGCAGTTTTTGCACAATTGAAAACGAGTGGGAGATGTAACAAAGGTGAATCTTTATTTAGGCTGTTGTCTGACTGCAGAATTACAAAGTCTAAGTGCAGAATGATAAAGTTAATGAGATTAAAAAGCAAATTAATTCCACTGTCCTTCATAAACAGAAGACACCACCATTTAAACACAGAAAGCCAACAAAACAGGTGAAGATGATCAATGACAATGAGAGAGGAGAGGGACGTAAAACTAAACATGAAATGTTTCTGACAGTTGACCGCCAAAATAAAATGGGACATATCCGGTGTGAATATCGAACTCAACAGGGAAACAGACACACGGATAAACCCCACGGAATAAAGACTCCAAACATGCTCAAGAACAAAAGAAGAGTATTATACGATACCGTAAATACCTAACAAAGAGTTCAACATTGTAAAACTCAAGGTCAGTCCCAGAGGACCCGTCCCAGCTGGTCACATTGTACAAATGTTTGGACAAATTTACTTGTAATCAGAAGGTTTTTCAGACCTGATTGCGTTTTTCTTCCCTAGTGCTCTTTTGAAATCTCTCTCTGATGATTTTTAATTTGAGATCAGATAACTCAGGCTTTCTGCTCCCTACTCCTCAGGCTGACTCTCTTCTAGGCTCTCCTGACTGTTCCCTTTACATGCTGATGATGTGTCTTGTAAATCTGGATCCCATTCCAGCAGGACGCTCCTCTTCTTCAGACAGTACCTCAGCTGCTCTCTCTCCTGACAGTCAGCTGTCCACCTCTGCATGGCCAGTCGAGCCAGCGCCGGCATTTGAGGCAGAGCTCGGAGCAGAGCGGGCAGCCAGGCTGAGCACGGAGCAGAGGTTGAAGGTCGCAAACTGACATCCACGTCTTCCAGAGAGCCCAGACCTCCTGCTGCAAACAGACTGCACCAACCGTTGTCTCCCACCAAGCTGTTGTAGGACAGATCCAGTGCACGGAGTGAGGAGAGACAGCCCCGTCTGCACACGGCAGCTGCACAGAGGAAGAGGACCCATTGATAACTGATCACTTTATGCCTGTTCACTTTACTGTTTTGTTCACAATGTTTCTGATGGAGACAAAAATAACACCGAATAGTTTCATTGTTTTGTTTTATACGACAGCTACAGATGCTGAAAGCATGAAATAAATGAAAGAAATATTAATTTTCTTCAGGCTTTACTTGTCTTAATATACATTTATGTAGCCTAATGATCCACTACAGACCAAAAAAGAAAAAGTATAATGTCACTGTGTGTTAGTTACCCAGATGTTGCATGTCATCAGTGGTGAGCTCGCAGCTGCAAAGACGGAGCTCGCTGACGACTGATGGCTGCAGAGCATCCAGCAGGAGCGCCAAGTGACCGCCAACCACTTTACACCAGGAAATATCCACCGTGCGCAGATAGGACACCGCCAGGGCTGATGCATAAACACAAGGTTTTCACCATTTCAGGCTAGAGGGTGGAAGAGGTATTCTGGGAGAATGACTTGAAGGAAAACTTCTATAAATAAACAAGTGGTGTGTGTGTGTGTGTGTGTGTGTTGTGTGTGTGTGTGTGGGTGTGTGTATGTGTGTGTGTGTTGTGTGTGGTGACCGCAGAGCAGTGAAGGACTCGTTGCTCATGTAGCAGCTGTTGAATGGCAGCCGCCTCATTTGTGTCACAGGGAGGGCGGAGACCAGCAGGTGGACCACACCTCCCACTTCCTTATTGGATGACACATCAAGCTCGGTCAGTGCAGTGAGAGAGGGCAGCACCTGGACTGAAAAACAACGAGTCACATGACTGCTGCAGCGTGCATGCGATTAGTGTCCGGCGTGTGAGATTGGTAGCAACTCACTCAGAGCCTCTAGATCATCTTGCGTGAGGCAACACAGGTGGAGGTCGAGTCTCTCCAGGTGTGTGACGTGAGCCAGGTGAAAGGTGAGGCGGCTCAGTCCACCAGCTAGAAGTTTGTTACAGGACAGGTCCAGCTCTCCCACAGAGGGGAGGCAACGGAGTGAACCACCTGCAGGACAACCAGAGGTGTGTTTTTTTTTTTTTATTTACCCCTCCGAGACTCTTATAGGACATAAAACAAAAGCAGCAATAAAAAGGAAAAATCCAGAGATCTTTGTACCGAGAGCATCAAGGCTGTCAGGCGTTAGACCGCAGGCCTGCAGTCGAAGCGTGGTGAGGGAGGTGGCGTGAGAGAGAGAGCTGACCAATTCCCTGAAGCCACCAGTGTCCACTTCCTGTGTGAGCTGAGCATTACAAGAGACGTCCAGCACACAGAGTCTGGGCAGAGCAGCCACCATTCCTCCTGAGAGATTTATGAACAGGAAAACCTCATCCATACAAATGTATCAACGAAGAGACAGCAAAAAAACAGACAAGAACATAATAAAACACCAACTGACAGCCCTGTTAAAATGGATCCAAACTGCTGCTCCTTATGTTCTCTTCTATAATATAACTATACTATACATCTAACTAATAATGAGGTCGGTGCAGGCAAACTAATCTTCAGCCCGCTTTAGACACTCAGATTCAGTCTTTTTACCCTTGAGTCTTTATCACCTCACAGAGAGAGGATATTCCTTATATGGTCATTGTTACCTCATAAAGTAAACAGAGTTCAGATAAATTAGCTAAAGCTATCCTCTCAAGACAGAATTTTTTTCTGTGAGTTAGTTTGAAATTTCTCTGTGAGCCAGTAAATCAAGATGAATGATCAAAGCTGTAAAACTGAGGGCTTATGCGCAGTGGATGAACTGTAGGGGTGAAGCACAGCCCAATATAAGATAAAGAAGGATTATTTTGAATATAAATCATGAAAAGCTACTCTATTCTATTCTACTTGAGGAATAAAACTATGGAGCTCAAGATGTTCTCCATAGATTTGAAGTTACTACCTAGCACTGTAGCATCGGCCGCAGTGAGCTGACAGGCCACCAGGTGGAGCTCCCTCAGTGATGGGTGAAGGTTTCCCAGCAGGCCTTGCAGACCACCGCCCCCAACGCCGCTGTTCCAGGACAAATCAAGAACTTCCAGAGCCGGGATGTAGCTGAGAGCTTCACCTGCACAAAACATGGAAAAATCCAACGACATGTGATCAGACAAAAGTTTTTCTGTCAAGGCAAGAGTGTGAACCATTCAGCAAAGCCTCATGGGAGCTGTAGTGGGGAAGGAAATCAAGCAAAAATAACTTGATTGCATAAAGAGATTGTTCTGTTATAGCTATAAATAAAGCAGAGTGTCTGCACTGAAGATCCCACCAAGAGCAACGACGTCTTCGCCATTTAGCCTGCAGCTGCAGAGCCTCAGTGTCCTGACCTCGCCCACGTGTTGCAGATGAGACGTCAGAGCCGTCAGGGATCCACCGATCAACTCGTTCCAGGAGATGTCCATCTCTTCCACCTGGGGGAGGAACTGCAGCAACGTTGCTGAGAAGAAACGGCAAGAAAAACATCTGTCTGCCTTTCTGCCAGCTGACACCTTACAATGAAGTCACATTACTTTATTCAGACTTAATTTCAGATGCTCCGCCTCTTGAAATGAAGCTGCATCATTGTGTTTGTGCCTTTGGGCGTATTTTTAATGCAGTTATCTGACAGATACCATGTCTGTCTTGTGTGACAGGTATGTGCGTTTTTGTACCAAGCTCCAGCAGGTCTGTAGCCGTCAGATCACAGTGAGCCAAACTGAGGCTCCTGCTGTCGGCTTTCTTCCCGAGTCTCTTCAAGAAAACACACACTCGACCCCAGCCGACGTCCCGCTCACTCTCTGCTGACGCTGCAAAGCCTGAAACACACGATACACACCCACAGGGCTTAGCGTGTCACTGTAAACTGATTTTCCACAGTAAACTCTATTTTCTTGAGCTCTGTATTTCGTTTCTGAACCTCTGATTTTATCCACCTTTTAAAAAAAAAATAAAGCAACCTCTTTACGCTTTCCTCTCTAAAAACTAGGACATGTTTGAAATACTAGGATTTTTCTTTCTTTCTCTCTTTTAAATGATCTTTTAAGTCACTTTCTCTTAAAAAGACTGCAGTACTGTGAATACAGAATGGTTGCTTCTCCTAAACAGACTGGTTCTTATACAGCTTTTCTAGTTGAGCAATTAAAGTGCGTCATTTTTTTCTTCATGTAAAGGCTTTCTATCTGACATTTACACTCCAATGGATGCAATCGGAGAGCAGCTTGGGGTTAGCATCTATCCCGAGGATATTTGGCATGCAGACCGGAGCAGTCAGGGCTCAAACCACCAACCTTCTGATTAGTAGATGTCCTGCTCTACCTTTTGACCTACAGCTGCCCCAGACTCCTGGGGCCCTCAGTGTAACCTTGAACTAAACACCCATTAAAAAAAATCCAAGTTAAAATCTCGTGCTGCTTTGAACAGTACAAACCTGAGTTCGGTCCTCTGTCCTCTTTCATCTCCGATTCTCCGTCCTCGGGGATCCCCGGCCGGTCCGAGGTCCACGACAGGAAGCGTCCTAACGGCTTCCTGTCTGAGGCCGTGCGCTTCCTGCGGATCTGACTCATGATCACATCAAGTGGGGAACCTTTCCACCTGCTGCCACTGCCGTCCCGCCCCCGCTGACCATCTAATCAATGATAGGAGGAGAGAAAAGTTGAGTCTCGTCAAAAGTCACAGTTTGACATCTGAGATTATTTAAGGGATGAGCGATGGATGGGGTTAGCTATAAATCCTGTGGTGTATGGACTGGTTCAAGCTACATACCTGTCCCTATAAAAACACTGAACTGCCTCTTCAGATACCAAATTAAATTACCAATTAAAAACAAAGAGAAATCATCATCATTACAGTGGTTTTGATTCATATGTGCATATTTACAGGTTTATTAAATTATAATTAATGTGAAAATATCTATTTATGACTTGCAGGGACAGAAGGTAGAGACTTATTTGTTCTTCCTTATTTTCTGTCACATGTATCCTGTTCCTGTGCTAAACCTGCTGATAAAGAGGTCGGTGTGTGTAAAGTAACACCTGAGGGCCAAAAGTTCACACTGATCCAAAAACACTCCGTCTTGCACAGTTTTTTCAACTCTCTGTCTGTATGATGTAATAGAGAGGAGATATGCAGATACAGAAGCTTCACCCATTTCCAGCTTACGAGCAGGAGCCAATCAGAAGTAAGCTGGCTTGAAGGGGGAGGGGTTTAATTGGTTTTGTTATAGATAGGCAATGAACTGATGCGGTTCACCAAAGCCCAGTAAAGGCTAAAGAAGGGTTATTTTGAGCTGCCAGTCATGCCAAACTACTCTAGTATAGTGGAATAAAAAATTGTGCTGGAAGCAGAATTGGTCCAACTTAAAGAAGAAGTAAAAACAAGTAAAAACAGGGATACTGAAATATGCAGCGTGGTGCAGGTGTGCGCAAGCGTTTGAATGCACTACCCGCGTATATGAGCCTCTTCACTAAGGTTTCAGTTGCTGTCTTATTTGCTCCTTTAGGAGTCCCCACAGAGGATCTGGATATCCGCTGGTTTTACTTTAGATATGCAAGTTTAATTTGATGCTGAATTTTTTGTAGTAGAGCTGAAGGATTATGACTTTGACTTAGTACAGAATCTACCACTGCTACTTGTTTCTACACTAAAACAGTTAATCGATACAAAAACTGCAGACACTTTTCATGCAGTGCGTGTGTAGTGGAGCACAGAGCTCACTATTTAAAAGAACACATGAATGAATATCTTTATTGTCATTGTCGCTTGAACAGCTAATTTAAAACAAACATGCTGCCTCCAACTCGTAATCCTGGGAAAGCACCTGGCTAACATAGTGTTGAAACAAGGTGTTACTATTTATTATACTGCTTAGAAAAAGGTCGCAAATGGCCTGAAATGGTCACAGCACTGAGTTAAACATTAACCTGTTGGTAATTATACCTTCCTGTATTACAGGTCCTGTTAAACTAGTCAATGCTTAAAACTTTAGCATATAAAAATAACCCTGCAGTGAAATTAGAGCCATGAAAAACCTTTATTTTCAAGCTAGTTCAGGTTTTTGAATCAGCAGCAATAAAAGATGGATTCAGAGGAAGAATTATAAGCTTTCAGGATAAAAATCAGGGTTTGTAGTTTAATTGTTGATGTACTGAACAGCAGAAGTCCTCTTACCTGCAGACTCCATAATCTGAAGACAAAACACAAACAAACTATTGAAGATATAGATATAGATATAGACATATATCGGGTGTGTTTTTATGAGTCAGTCGCGACTCGCTGACGGTCAGTTTGGAGAAAAACATAACAAGAAAAAACAAACAAACAAACGACTCTCCCTAAACTCTGCACCGAGTCTGAATCACGCCCGCAGGATCCATAAAGTCCAAGAATTCGGCGTTTTCCTCAATCACTCCTTCTACTCCTCTCTGAGCGGAGACGGAGAGACTGCCACCTGCGTGACGTCACGTCCCGTGCTCGTCAGGTGGATCAACCCGGAAGCGCGACACCACCTTCAGTAAATTGTTGCCATAGAAGCCATTAAAATGCAAATATTTATACACGGTTATAAGACCGTGGAGGTCAGTTTGAGAATATTTTGAAAATAAAAGCATACAATGCAAAAATATAAACATTTAAAATTTTAAAAGGGAGTTTGTTCAAGTTCAAAAACTACTTCAAAAGCTACTGAAAATAAATCCATACTGGGTCATAGAGGTGTATGTTAATATATTCGTATATGCTGATATCCATCTTTTGCTATGTGGTAACATTAAAAAAAAAGTAGTCGTTTAGAAGAATTATTAAAGCCGAATTAACCATAAACAGATTTTTTTGATCTGCAACACGACGTGTGCAGAAAAGTATCACTGAACTACTGCTAACCTTAAACAAACAAAAAAAATCTTTAAAACGTAAAGATTCTTAGGCGAGGTCTGAGCGTCCCATGATGCATTGCCTCAATACGGCATTGCACATCGCCTCCTAATTATATAAAAGTAATTCATCATTGTATGGAATATACTACTGTTAGGTTTTAAGGGGTAATTTAAGCAATTCTAACGATCTGTAGCATCTGCACTGAGGCGGGAGGTCGAACCGTTCAGAACTCGCTTGACAATGATTAAGATTTTAGGATTTCTATACAGTTGAACGAATCCCCGCAATTCATCAGTGCGATTAATGGTTCAAAGCATTAAGAAACTGTTCATATTTAATTCTGCATAGTTTGTATGGCTTTTAAACTTACTCCCACACGTTTTTCAACGCTTTTTGACCTTGGGGGTATTTTCAACCCCTGACGGCAATTTCAAAGGGCAAAATGACGTTTTATTTTTAAATTTAATTCGGACCTCTAACAGCCATTCATACAGTGAATGGACCAGTGTCTACTTTTAATAGTTTGTTGTTGTTTTTTTAAATTTGTAAGCTCTCTGGGACGACACAGTTTTTAATTTTATTATCACATAAAACAAAGAAAAGGGGGACAATCAAAAATCTTTAAAAAGAAAAAAAAAAACATTTTTTCTTTATTACAATTTGGTCAAAATTAAAACTTATCCACCAAGTAATTTCATCTCTGAGTTTCCCTGTAACAGCAAGAATGATGCTCAAAGACGACCTGGTTCCTTCCAAATTGATTTTATTCCACCTGTAATCTGAGGTTAGTACAGATCATCTCCAAACTGGTTTCTGGAGTTTTGTTACAACAGTCTGAAGCGCCTCCTCCCTTCCTGGGTCCTCCTTCATCTCCAGCAGGAAGCAGAAGTTCAGAGCTCGACTTTTGCATGTCGCTGCAGAGAAAGAGGAGCAGAGCGAGGAAGCGTCTTCAAACCGCCGATATGTCCGTGTTCACTTCCCCTCCCTCCTCCGTGTGGGGAACAAATAAAAATAAAAATAAAAACAAAAAAAGAAGAGAAGAGTGTGATGGCCATGCGTTTGCTAGTCTCAGTCGTCGTCCACTGTGGGTGTGATGGTCACGCCTCTCCTGATTTGTCCCCAACCAATCAGACTGCAAGGAAGACAGAGAGAGAGAGTTACACATCAGGAGGCGTGTTCTGACACTGCAGCCAGAAACATCTGTGCAAACACCACACACACATCTCCGCCCTCACTCTTACCGCCAGTGTTTCTCCACACGTCTGCTCAGAGCGATCTTCTCTCCGACCTCTGTGCACACCGGGTTAGTCAGCACGATTTTGGCCAGATCAGCTTTGACCGCACTGACACGGCCGCCTGTCGACAGCGAGCCGATGTTTACCATCAGCACCTCGTTCTTGGACAGTTTCTGAACCTGCAGGTCAGGAAGACAGTCAGGCTGTTAATACCAAAGTCTGAGAAGCTCACACATCTTTCCTCCCTTTCCTACAAGGCATTGCTCACCTTAGCAGCCTTCTTGTCTCCCTCTGTGCGGACTCCAAGCAGCCTCCTGAGCAGGAAATAGGAGATCTCGAGCTCAGTGAAGATCTCCGGGAGCGCTCCGACGGCGCCTAGCACCTGACCGACCATACGATCTGCTCGGCACAGCGTCGGGTCGATCTTAGTACCCACACCTGCACAAAACACATAGTTTACTCATGACTTCTCCACCATTTGGCTTGGTGCTGTAGTGACCAACTCACAAACATGATGAAGGGGATGGTGGTAAGTTTTGGGAGGACCAGGTCAAAGCTTAACACCGTTTCCATGCGGGGAGAGTAAGTGAAGGCGGTGAGGAGCTACAAATACCTGGGTGTTGACCTGGACTGGTGATGCAGCACCAAGGCTGTTTACAGTAAAGAACAGATGTAACTCTACTTCCTGAGGAAACATTTCTTTTAAAAAAAAAATACAGCAGTTTTTGTTGCGGCCATCTTTTGGCGCAGCATCACAGCCGGTGACACCAGGAAGCCAAACAGGACAGTTTGGCTCTGAAATCTCCGTTACAACCCAAAACAGCTCGAGAGGGTTTATCAGCAGGAGGCTCCTTTGACCCTCTGGTAGTAAGAACAGATGCAGGATCGCCGTTTCTTAAATTCAGTTTTTTATATTTGTTATCTTGTATCTTGTAGTATTGCAGCTTGCATGTGTGTGTACTCTGGCTTTTATTTATAGAAGCTGTTGTGTGTTTTTAATAATTTGTATTTGCAGTACTGCAGTCTTTTTAAGAGGTTTAATAAAATAATCAGACCTAACTAACCAACACCAAAGATAGGAAATCAACCCATCTACCCACCAACCAAGACAACCCAAACCCAACTAATACTACCTCTAATAACCAACCGACTAAAACTCAACCCAACTCTAACCCTCCAAACCCAAAAGAAAACCAAGCAATTTACAACCAACCAAAACAACCTAGTAGGGCTGGGCCGTATCATACCGTTCACGGTGATACCTGTGTAATGTTCATAAGAAAATGAAATATGGCGATAGAGTATGGGTAAAACGCGCATGCGCAGTGCCTTTGTTTACATACGCACATGGCGGCGACGCAGAATGAGAAGAGCGAAAGTGGATCGTTGAATGAAACGGATGAACCAGAACTGGTTTGTAAAAATGCTGCAGCTTCACTGGTGTGGAACTGGTTTAGCTTTCGTCCGTCAGATACACAACAAAGCACTATTTTTGGTAGCGCATGCTAGCGGGCCGTCGTTATTACCGTGTTGTTTGGAAAATACGGCACAGCTAAAATCAATCCTTAGAATTTTCTGAAAGTCGACAGAGCCCCTTATAATCCCGTGTGCCTTATGTATGAACTCTGGTTGTGTTTACTGACCTCGAAACGATTTTATGTGCACGGCGCTCAAAAATCTGTCACATGTTTCACACGACTTTGCTAAACTACGAAGCCGCACCGCTTGATGGATTGTTACGGCTGTCGTAGGCAGAGCCTCGCGGAGTGATACGTGCTGTGCTTCAACATAATATTACCGTATTGTGTGTGTATAAGCTCTTTTTAAGTTTTGTGGATATTCTACATGGTTATGTTGAGGATATGTCGGCCAGTTTCCACTGGAAATGCCTTTTGGTTAAACTGTCAGACAGGAATTTGCACTGTTACATGTTTATATAACTTTAAAGCAGATAAAACAGCTGCTTGTTTAAGTGAAAACACATTGATGTTTGTTTTGCACTAATAAAGTTGTGGAGTTGTAAAGTATTTTGTCTGGTGTCAATTATATCGTCAGTTATATCGTTATCGCAAATTTTCAAATGTATATCGTGATGAATATTATTGGTCATATCGCCCTGCTCTACAACCTAACCTTTACCAAACCAATAAAAACAACCATCCAATCAACAAGCCTACCTCCTAACCAACCAATTAAAACAAACCAACCACCACAAACTCTACCAGCACCATCTAAAAACCAACCAATTAAAATACAACAAAAAGAAAAAACCTCAACCTACATATCTGCCTACCAAAAAACCCCAATGAAAACAAACCCAACCTACCACCTATAGCCTACACCAGCATTCCTGTCAAGTAAAAAGAAGCCAGAGATTAAACTCGACTCTTTCCCCCTGTTTTCTCACATATGTAATCTTCTGATTGCCTGAAACATGCATCTCTCACTATGATCACCAGCTTCTCTCTTTACAGCATAAAACTGTATTTACAGTGCAGTCAGGTAACACGAGAGCACAGAGTGCCTCTTACCGATGAGGCCTCCGGGAGCAGCGTACTGCAGATCGTTGTGCTCGGCGAACAGAGAGACGATCTTTGAGAAGATGGGTTTGCACATCAGCTTTCCCTCCTGGTCTTTGGACACAATACCTGGCCGCACCTCGATCTCCTGACCCACCTGGACACGCAGAGAAAGGCAGAGCAGAGTAAGGCGTTTGTGACTTCACACTGCTTCAAATCACCAATAATGTACTGATAAATACACTCTTACCTTGAGTACACCCTTAAGGATACTTCCTCCGGCCACACCTCCTTTCAGGTCGTCGACCTCACAGCCGGGTTTGTTCACATCAAAGGATCGAATGACTGAAACACAAAACACAGAACATTAAAACAAAACTCTAAACACTTACATAAAAGAATCAATGTTTGTGTTTTTACTCGTCTTACCGATGAGTCTGGGCTCGGATGTGAAATCTCTGATGGGCACGGGGATCTTTTTGACAATGTACTCACAAACCACCTCGATGTTGTACTTCAGCTGGGCTGAGATGGGAATGATGGGAGCGCCCTCGGCCACTGTGCCTGCAGGAGGAACATTAAAAGCATTTTCACTTCAGAGTTCATCTAATTGTGTTTTTGCTGCAGAGCGCTGCGTGGCATGGGAGTTTCAAAAGGGGCAACGAGCAGCAACGGAAAGAAAACCCTCAAACACACAAAAAATAAATAAATCCTTCATTTGGTCTTTCAAACCTTAAATGGGAGTGAAACTTAACTTAAAAAAATATATATCTTTGACATATTTGCATGTACAACAGAACTAACGCACGGTTTGGACAGTGTAAACCCTGCTTAAATAACCCTGGTTAAATAAAGCGTTTAAAGCTCCAGTGGGTCATATTCTGAGTGCAAGGTTGTATCATTTTAACTTTTTAATTATTCTATCATAACAACCACACATGCATGCATGTTATATTAAAGGTTGCAGTGTTTCCTGGTGCTTTAAGTGACATTTCCTTTCCAGAAGTTAAAGTCTGGGAAACAACGGTGGTAAAATACGAAGGCTGAGTTGAGTAAAACTGCTAAACCGTCACACCTGAAATTCTAGAAATGGGCTACAAAATCTTTAAAGGGCTGACTCACCCTGCACGAAGGCCAGGATCTGCTCATACTGCTCTTTAGCCTGGCTCTCCTTCACCAGGTCAATCTTGTTCTGCAGGATGAGGATGTGCTTCAGCTTCATGATTTCAATGGCGGCCAGATGCTCTGATGTCTGGGGCTGGGGACACGACTCATTCCCAGCTGGCAGTTGAAGAGGACACAAAAACACAACGAGACAATTTTAATGTTTGGAGTCAGAGATGAGCACGATGCTGACTTTCTAATGTCATTAATCCTGGTAAAAGCATGGTCTGTTATATCCACCTCCTCTTTATCTGAACAAGGATAAGTTACCTGATTAGAGCCACTACAAAGCCAATTAAGGGGAAATGTGACAGTGCAATAAAGACGAAACACTCTTTCGTAACACCTCAGCTTAATCAAAGTTTTCAGAGACCCACCAATCAGCAGGAGAGCTGCATCCATAACGGCTGCTCCGTTCAACATAGTTGCCATCAAAATGTCGTGACCGGGACAGTCCACGAACGACACATGTCTGTGAGGAAGAAGACAGCCAACAGTCACCTTCATTTTCCCTCATTTACTTTATTTCTATTGTGCTCAAACATTCAATTTCTTCTCCAGAACAGAAAAGATCCCGAAAACATTTAGTTCACCATCAAAAAGTTGTTTTTTTGTTTGAGGATTCAGAGGTTCAGCCTCTGCATTAATGATAAAATGCTTTGCCTGTTCAGGTCTTACCTGACCAGTTTGAAGTTGCCCTTGGTGCCAGTGATGTCTGTGGGAAACTCGTCTGGAGTGCTGCTGCCACATGACCTGTAGCACTCTGGCCGGGGACAGCTGGGATCATCCAGCTTGTAGACCTACGACGTGTGGAAGAGAAGCAAAAACGTGAACTCCTCATCAGCATCTGTAAACCAGCGTTCATTCAGGGGGGGGCAGAGCTACGTTTGAGATATTCAGCACACACAGCAGCTGCAGTCGGCAGTTTTTATTGTGTTTAGCGCTCAGTTTGACTACAAATACGATCTTTGTTTTGACTTCTTCTCTGTGACTCAAGCTCAAAGCTCAAAGGAACAACAACAGCACAACCAACAGTTCTTCCATGTTCTACGCTGCCCCCTGGTGTCAACATGTAGAGAAACCTCTGGAAACCAAAATCAGCAAAATTATAAAGCAGAAAATTTCATCAGGGTGTCATTTGCTTACGCATATTTAGCATTTATACTATTTACACCTAGATGTTTTCCAGATAAGCAAACTAACACTCCATGATTGAGCTGATCATTGATCAGGTTTAAGCATTACTCACACAGACCTAGATATCAGCTGGCAAAGGCCTCTGAATGAGCCAGAAGTTTGATTTCATACAGAATCTCATCATTTTAACTGAGTAAAACAAAGCAGTTCTTTCAAAGATGGTGTTAGACTTTGAGTAAATGGCTTTAATCACTCCCAACCTGGAGAAACTGGAACCCACAATCTGCATTCTTACAGGCTTTCTCTTATCACAGACATTTTATGCAAATGCACTGTTCCCTGTGGAAACAATTTGGATTGACAATAAAGTTAAATGTGTTTGTATTTGTCGCCTGTAGACGGGGAAGTTCACGTTTTAAAGAGTAAATCCTGAACGTACAAACTTCCACTGCTCTTTAATCTCAAACACTGAGGTCCAAAAATAACACAAACATCTGAGAAAATACACTCCCTCACCTTAGCATTGGCATATCCAAGCTTGATGGTGATGTTCCTCTCCAGCTCATTCTTGAACCTGACGGTGTGCACGCCAGAAATAGCTTTCACTACTGTGGACTTTCCGTGGGCCACATGACCGATGGTGCCTAAGAGAGAAGAAGGCGGAGGTCAAAACCTCTATCAAACTCTACAAAGACATCGAATCCGATCAGCTGTCTCCCATACCGATATTGATGGTGGCCTGTCTGCTGATGATCTCCGGAGAGAGAGGCGTCAAGGTCGACACGTCCTGACAAAGAGAACAATTCAGATTAATGACTCGTCATGCCAGGACCCACTGCATCAGAGCGAGCGGCGTGCTTAATCCCAAAGAACAACGAGCAGCTCACAGGCGGAAACAAAACCACCCGGGATGGTTCTCATAAAGCAACACAGAACAGCAACAATCCCTCAAGTACTCTAGTTTACCAACATTATAACAGAAATCACTGGGAATTTTATTGCAGGAGTGTCTAAAGAAGCAAAGTTTCAGGTGATGACTGTGTCTGGTAACAAAAGAGTTTGATGGCGACTACAATGTGTGAAGAGCATAAAACAGGACTATTTTAATGGACCAGGCCCTGATCACAGTTAAACAATAAGGTTTTGTTTCCCTTGTAGGACACATGCAGCACTACACGCAGTGTTTTTGTTCTCATCTCGGTAAGTCACAACTAACGAGAACTTATGTTGAACAAAGACTAGTGTTATTTAGTATAAACACGCGAAAAACACGCTGAAAGTCGTATCTTTGACCCACATCTTTTGGTACCAATTTCCATTTATATAAAAGGTGAGAATATGAGCTATAACAATATAAATCCAATGAGTTAGAATGAAAGCTTTACAAGCTCAGTGATGGTCTCTTTTTACAGCTTGGACTAACAAGAAGGATGTAAGCTTATAAAGGTGTTTTTATGCCGAACTAAACATTAAGAACCATTTTCTAGATTCTAGCAAAGATGGAGCTAACTCCGTGGAGCTAACTAAAATTAAACCGGGATAAACAGGCTTCAATAACGCTGATAACTATGAATATCAAGTAAGTCTTTCAACGTGTGAATCGTGTTAAATGTGGCTGAAATAACGCTGTATTTCGGGCTGGAAGTGCAACGGGTCTGAGCTTTCCGCCCAGCCTGGGCCCTTGCGTCATGTGCCGGGTGGCGCAGCACCGGTATCCGTTACTATTCTCCCGGCCTTCTGTGACCGTTTTACCGAAACAACGGGCCACCGGCAGCCGTCAACGTAAAACCACACTGTTGTAAGCACGATATACATACACTTACCAGAGTACTGAGGTCCTGTTTGGCCAAGTGAGGCTGACCGAGCGTTGTGCCTGACTCGTCGCCCGCCATCTTGAAAGAAAAGGGAATGAATAAGGAGGCCCGGCCGAATGCCTGATCTATCGATTAAACCTGCACTCCTCCTCGCCTAAAATGTTTTCAGACAAACTAAATTTTACTGCCTGGAAGATTTTATTACAGCTTTAGAAGAAGGTTTTTTTTAGCGGTAACTTCCAGGTATAATTGTAAACTTAAGCGATCCGCCCAAGTAAAAGTGTAGTTGGGTCCTTTCTCGAGGGCTGATGCAACAACCGGAGCGGCTCTCAGTTTCTGCTGTAAATTTAAACCAGTTTAATAACCGCACACTGCTGCTGTTCGTATCTCATTAACAGCTGCTCATCAAGGAAACAGACATGCGTCCCAAATTTATAGTCCTCTTTTAAGAAAGAAGTGTACGTTCATCCATGTGACGGGTCCGTCGCGATTTAGTTACGTCATCTGACTAACTTTCTGTAGTTCTGGCTGTTTGGTCTATCTGAGTAGGATTACTATTATTTTATAGTAGTTCGGTTAAGTTAAAAAAAAACGCCATAAAGCCTGATATGGGGAGACGTTAGTTAGGCTATAGCAATTATGTACCCAGATTTCAGGAGTGGAGAATAGATTTGTAGTCCGTCACATCTGTGCAGTGGCAGCCATCCTGTTCAGCCTTGTTTAGAGTGACAGTGTGAATCCTGTAAATAACATTCATATCAATATGTTCTGTTTAGGATGTCCGCTGGCATTTTTAAGTGTCCTATTGGAAAACACACAACGCCTCAGTGAAGTACATGAAAAACTACTCTGTGAAAAATAACTTTTGTTTTTCCAGCTAACTTCACTATTTGCTCCCTCATTTCTCCTGTTCATGTACAACCTCTCTTTCCTCTCTCTCCGTCCTCCTCACTCAACTAGAAAATAACAAAAATATATTCCTATAAAATTATTATAAGACACGCCTGTTTCTATTTGCTCTCTCTCTCTGGTGTCTTCATTCCTGCTCTCCATTTGAGTCAAAGTGTGTTTTAAATCTGCATCACTGATTTGTGTCATTAAATTAGATCTGCTCTTTCTGCCCCAACAACAAAGTCTTATTTAAGCGATCAAATATTAGTACTGTTAATATAGTTATTGTCGACGCTCTGAACTCGTCTACGGCCCAGATTCGGTGCACATGTATGTGCAGATTCCTGTGTGATAGATAAAACGCTGTGATTAAAGCCATTCACAGAGTGGATTCCCCACTCTGCGTGAATGGTACTCGTGGTCATTGATCAACGGTCATCATAATTTATATGTTAACGATGATGAAACTGACACCAAGTTTCAGTCCTTATGCAGATGCACCGAAGAAGTCACGCTGATGAGTGAAAACACGACGTCCAGATGAACAAAGTGAACTTTCTGGGAATTCTTTACCTGGATGATTGAGGACTAACCATTTGTACATTTATGTGAGTGCATTATTCATGTGAAAGTGTGTAGCGTAGTTATTTTCAATAACTTTGGGGCTGTTTAGCATCTCTTTAAAGACAAAATCCTTTTAAGTGTTTTTGTGCTTTTTTCTCTTCGTGCGTGGTTTGAGTAAGTTAGCCATCATCGCAAACCGGCTATGTTTAGGGATTTTTTTCTTTCTCGTTGGAGTGATTCCTCTTGGTAAATACACGATCTTTGATGCAGCGCCGCACTACGCCCTTCAGTTCCGCCCAAAAGGGAAATGACGCCGGTGCAGAAAATGGCGTCCGCAGAGCCTGTGGTCCGCTGTGGCTTTTTACCCGTTTAATTTAGCTCCGTGTGGGGGGTCTGTGCGATTGGCAGATGGACGCTGATGCCAACATGGCAGTGCAACGCTGCCACCCGCTTTCTTGATCTCGGAATCGAACTCGCAACTTGATGTCCGACGGAGCCAGAGCTGGCTGGCCGAAGAGGGGTTGTGGAGATTCGCACCGCCGAGGTGAGACGGCTGGATTCAGGCTAAGCTAAAGCGGCTCCGCCGGTCTAAGCAGCTGTCGGAGCCCCTGTAGCTCCAACTCGGAGTCGTGACAGCGAGTTTAGCCAAACACGGAGCGAAATATCCGCTCAGTTTGCGACGGTTTCCTCCTTTATCTTCCACAAATGTACGCCGCCATGTTCCGTCAGTACAGCCGAGTGTGGGGACCGTTATCCGCCAGGGTTAGCCTTTGTTTTGGCGCTCCAGTCGCGGCTCGGAGCAAGCTGTCCCCCCGCTGCTGTTTGAAGAAGTAAACACGGCAACCGAGGGCAGTTTAAACCGCGTGTTGGTGCAGATTTAACACGTTAGCGGGAGGCTTATTTTGGTGACAAGTGTGCGGATGTTTTCTTTTTCACCTGGAGGCAGACCCAGGTGAGGTTAGCCACCGGGTGAGAGAGATGAAAACGAGGCTAGACCGATTCAGCGAGCTGCTTTCTGTTGCCTACATCCCGTTTTCCCTGAAAGCAGTGCTGACAGGACTAATCAGCTATGGTCCCAAACAAGCTTAAACAAAGCCTCAACTTTCGTTAACAATTTAGCCTTAACACACATTTCCAGCTCCGCTAGAGTAGCTTAGCATGATCCTCATTTCTCAGAGGCGGAAGACATTTGGCATATTCACAAAAGCATTGATATAATAAAAAATCTCAATCTTCATAATTAAAACATCTCAAACTGGGACACGCACGCACACGTGGGACCTGACTTGGAGAGCAGGTCGAGAAGAAACACCTCACACAGACTAATGTATCTGTTCAGTACTTGTCGCTTTAACGTTGGATTTTCCTTTAAATTGTCACAGGTGAAACTCTTACCAAAGAGCCAGTAAATTAAATATTCATGTAAACTGCAGAGGATGTGTGTTTTACAGCACTTCTGTGCACGAGAGCTGTGATTTACAAGCCCCTGAACGCACCGTGGACTGTTTGATGGGTATCCTCTTCATCTAAGCCTTCTTTGTCTCTGAGAGCATCTTTTTCTGTCTCCCGTCAGAACCAGGCAAGCACAAACACAGGAAATGCGAGCGGCCCCTTAGCGCTCAGCCGTCGAAGCCTGTGATTGTTCGCCCGGGCTCCAAAAGGTACGTCAAACACGCAGAACTGCACCATAAATATACTTTTTTATCTCCACGCTGCCCTCCTCCAGACCATCTGCCTCATTTTGGCTGCTGAGTTTTAGGATGTGATGGGGGAAGGGCGAGGGGTCAAAGGTTAAAGTCTTGGCTCCTTAAATTTAGCTATGATACCAGTGATTTTTAATGCTTTAGAAGTAATAGAAGTTATTCTATCACATTTATTTCCACTTCTTCATGTACAGATGATGAAAAAATAACAATACTTGTAGTTAACTGAAATACCGAACTTAAATCGCTAGTAATGGTGATTCGATGGGTTATTTCCCACGTTTCTTTCCCATACACGCTGTTATTCCTGCTTCCATCTCCTACAAAAGTAACCTTCAGTTTTCTTTGTCCTTCCCATATTTTGAATCTCTTCCACGTCTCATTTTCGTTTGTTTCTTAAGTATTGGTGTTTAATTAGATCTTTATTTTGGTTGTTAAATTCCAGTTTATTACAGTCTGGGTGGTTTTAAATTCAGGGGTTATTTTGGTTTCATCTCTTGAAAACAGTAACTTTATATCTGACCCCAGAGTCTGAGCTTTTACCATCTGTCTTCAAATAGGGGGAAAGAACACAATCTCATATTTAGACTGAAGTTCGGACCCAAAAAGCTACATCAGGGTATCGTATGATTTCGCTGTGCGTCAGCAGCAGGAGAGCTGACGTAGCTAAAAGCAGCATCAGTTTGGAGGGATTTCTCTTCTCCTGTTCGGTCTGTGAGGAGGTCGCATGTAGTGAAACTGAGAGCAGAGGAAGTAGAAACGGGCACGGTGTTCATCACTAGTTAACTAGACCTTTAAAAGGTGATGCTCTTGCTAGCTGGAGGTGCTGGCCTCGTACCGTGATTGTTGTCATGAAGTTATCAGAGTCTGACAGCAAAATCTTGAAGGATAATCAGCAGGTAACCAACAGAATCCTAAATGCAACTGATTTCCATGCCAGCCTGTTCCTGAGGTGGATAACCTCCAAGATTTCCCCCCAAAAAAACAAAATGCAGGCTGTAATAAACTGGAATCCTCTTTTAATCCCACCATCAGTTTACCTCCATTCAACTTTTATTTATATTTTTTGTATCATGATGAGTAAACGCACTGGGTTGATCATGTATATGAACACTAAACTGCTGAAATGAGACAAAGCATGCGGATGTTTTCTGATTGTAAATCACATGTTTCTGGTGGAAGTTTGCAGGCGTTCACGCTTTAATTGTGTTGGCTTTGTCGTCCAGGTGATTGACGCTCAGAAAAGGGACTTTGTTAGCATCTGCTGGACACAAGGGGCACTGTCCTCTGATTGGCTCGGACAACCCCCTCTGACATGCCCGTGGCCAATCAGAGGTGAGTGTGCTGCGTGTGTGTTTACGTTCTCGGTGAGCACGTGTGAGTTTCTGTGTGTTTGTGTTGTGCGTGCCTCGTGTGAAGGGTTTTCTCTCTTCTCCGTCAGCTGGTGTGTTGCAGTTGGTGCGCGGCGGCTGAAGTGCAAAGCTTTTTAACATCCCTTTAAACGACCTTCCAGCTCCTCGCTTACTGTTTCTCAGCACCTTTGTGTCCTTGGAGAGACGTCTCTTCTCTGTGTGTTCAGTTGATTTTCGTGTGGTTGTCATTTCCTCACGGTTCATCCCTTTCTCCTCGTTCACGCTTCTCTTCTGGCTCGCTCGCGCCTTCAGGTGTGTTATGTCGGGGGCGGATGTGGAGGTGTACCTGTCTCAGGTGCACGATGGGAGCGTGTCGTCGGGCTTCAGGGCGCTGTACGAGGAGCGTCTGCTGCTGGACGTCACGCTATTGATCGAGGAGCACCACTTCCAGGTACGCAACTACGGCACATGCCACACAATGGTCCATTTGAAGGATGACTCTAGGTTTGGCCTTTCTCCTCCTTTGACCCTGTTTGGTTTGCTCCTCCCACTTTCAGGCCCACAAGGCGCTGCTGGCCACCCAGAGCGACTACTTCCGGGTCATGTTCACGGCAGACATGAGGGAGCGGGACCAGGACAAGATCCACATGAAGGGGCTGACGGCTGCTGGGTTCGGCCACATTCTCCGCTTCATGTACTACGGCTCGCTGGAGCTCAGCATGCCCACGGTGCAGGAGATCCTGCAGGTAACTCGCGCAGTTCAACGGAGCTCCTTGTGAGCCTCAAAATTCAATCCGCAGTCGCTTTAAGAACGCGTCTTCCTCTCCCCGCAGGCGGCCATGTACGTCCAGCTGACGGAGGCGGTGGAGTTCTGCTGCTCCTTCCTGCTGGCTAAGATCTGCCTTGAGAACTGCGCCGAGGTCATGCGTCTCCTGGAGGACTTCAGCGTGGGCGTGGAGGGCGTCCAGGAGCAGCTCGACAACTTCCTGCTCGAAAACTTTGTCCCACTCATGAGCCGACCCGACTTCCTGTCCTACCTCAGCCTCGAGAGACTGCAGGTTTGATTAAACGAGCGCAGATTTTAACTATAAATGCAAAACGTGCTTGTATGTCGCGCTTTCTTTGTTATGAAGTCTGAGGAAAAGTTGTTAAAGCGACAGTTTAGAGTCAGTTTGACAAAGAAAGACGTTTCTAAACTGATAAAATGATCGACTATAATCTTTATTTATAGAAAGATTCTGGAACTAAACTGTTTTACTTCTTTCTGATTTAAAAAACTCATCTGAAAATGTGTGTTTACTCTTCTTAATTTGCACTCCTGTGCAGGCATCCTCACACCTTTAATAGGAGCGTGTTTTATTGACAGTCCTGGGCTGTGTCTGACTCCCGGTGTGTGTTTTAAAGAAAAATGCAAATACATTAGTGAGGTTCAAATAGCCCAGACTGCAAGAGAAATGTTTCCCGGGGGGTTCAGGAAAAAGCGATGAGCAAATTAAAGGCACATTTGCTGTTCTCAGTACTCATAAAGTGCATTTTATGCAGCAGCTGTCAGTAAATATCAACGAGAGAGTTTAGCGGTTTCATGGTGGATAAATCTCACCGTTAAAGTCAAACTAATCCAAAGTAAAGCCTCCACGGTCCTGTTTAAGTCCTTTTTTAACCTTCTCGTTCCTGTTATGTGTTAATTCGTGCAGATGTCAGTAAAGTCATGTAGCCAGCTTTAATAAGGAGGTGGAAACATAACCTGAATTCATTCCTATGAAGTGTTAGTTAATCTGAGACAAAGCAGCAAACACAGAGTGTGCAGCTGTGATCACAGCCTCTCTGTGAGCTGACGGTGCAGAGACGTATGTGGAGAATAAGAAGTTCTCCCTGAGAGACAGAGGAGGTGTAAGAGACGGGAGAGGAAGATTATTACTTTGAGATGTAGCAGCTGCTCAGTGACATTTGATAGGATAGAAATTTAAAGCTTACGTGTAATCGTAGGTTTAGACCTGCAGCGACTCGGGCACATGCACAGGTCTCTGATGGGATGGATTTTCTGTTTTGGGAGTAATATTTTGTTGAAAATGCTCCAGAGATGCCTTAATGTTTTCTGCTGTATTGCATTTTCTTATCTGCACTGTTTTCTCTAGTTGCTGTGGATTGATCTCTTGTGGTCTCTGTAGTGTTTGTGGAAGTTGCAGTGGCAACAAACCTGCTCTGCCCCTCTTTGTCTGATCCAGGCGTACTTGAACAGCGACGCTCTGAGTCGCTTCCCAGAAATCGAGCTGTACGAAGCAGTGCAGGCGTGGCTGCGGCACGACCGGCGGCGCTGGAGGCACACGGACACCATCGTGCAGTCCATCCGCTTCTGTCTCATGACCCCGGCCAACATCTTTGAGAAGGTGAGCGCTGCTTTCTGACCGACGTAAATGGGGGCGGTCGCCTTCATTTTTTGAGCTTCGTTGGCTCGACGCAGGTCACCGTAGCAACGTTAAGCCTACAGCCAGCCCCATAATTCGCAGCTTTCCTCCACTCAGGTGAAGACGTCGGAGTTCTACCGTTACTCCAGGCAGCTGCGGCAGGAGGTCGATCAGGCTCTCAGCTACTTTCATGATGTCAACCAGCAGCCTCTGGTGGAGACGCGCTCCAACCGCATCCGCTCCGTCCGCCCGCAGACGGCCGTGTTCAGGGGAATGATTGGCCACAGCATGGTCAACAGCAAGATCCTCCTGCTGCAGCGTCCAAAGGTAGCCGCTCGTTTACGTACATGGAAATTGGCTACATGCTTGTACCTTTTTGTGTGCTTCCTGTCTGACACGTCTATCTTGCCTCCCTTTCTGAGCGCTCCTCGTCCCATCGGCTGTTGGGGAGAATATCTCCGAGTTGCCTCGCTGAGCCTGTAATCCTCCTTTAAAGTTCAGGATGGAGTGTTTGGATCTAACTGGTTACCTGTGTCTCAGGTGTGGTGGGAGCTGGAGGGACCTCAGGTGCCGCTGCGACCCGACTGCCTGGCCATCGTCAACAACTTCGCCTTCCTGCTGGGCGGAGAGGAGCTGGGGCCCGACGGTGAATTTCACGCCTCCTCTAAAGTGTACCGCTACGACCCTCGACAGAACTCGTGGCTACGCATGGCGGACATGTCTGTGCCCAGGTGAGAGAAGCCCGAGGTCATGGCTGCATAGTGAAGAGCTGATTTCCTCGCCGACCTTCTTCTGAGTTGTTTGTTTGTCGTTCGCAGGTCAGAGTTCGCCGTGGGCGTCATTGGAAAGTTTATTTATGCCGTGGCGGGCCGCACGCGAGACGAGACCTTCTACTCCACGGAGCGATACGACATCACAGAGGACCGCTGGGAGTTTGTGGACCCGTACCCCGTCAACAAGTACGGCCACGAGGGAACCGTCCTGAACGGGAAACTGTACATCACGGGCGGCATCACCTCCTCCTCCACCTCCAAACAGGTGTGCGTGTTCGATCCGGGCCGGGAAGCAGGAGGTGGGGGCGGAGGGGGGAGCGCGGGCGGGTCGGACTCACACAGGACACGCGCTGGCCGCGGCCCGCTGCTGCCCGGCACCCACGCCAGCTGCTGGGAGAACAAATCTAAAATGAACTACGCCCGCTGCTTCCACAAGATGATCTCTCACAACGGGAAGCTGTACGTGTTCGGAGGCGTGTGCGTGATCCTGCGGGCGTCCTTCGAGTCGCAGGGCTGCCCGTCCACGGAGGTGTACAACCCAGAGACTGACGAGTGGACCATCCTCGCCTCCATGCCCATCGGGCGCAGCGGTCACGGGGTGGCGGTGCTGGACAGGCAGATCATGGTGCTGGGCGGTCTGTGTTACAACGGCCATTACAGTGACTCCATCCTCACATTCGACCCTGAGGAAAACAAGTGGAAGGAGGACGAGTATCCCAGGATGCCTTGCAAACTGGACGGTCTGCAGGTGTGCAGTCTGCACTTCCCAGAGTACGTGCTAGAGCATGTGAGACGCTGCAGCTGAGGTCTGCTCCACCGCACGCCTCCTTTTATAGAAACGCACCGTCACGGACTGAAGTTTCCTGCTGAGGGGAGGGGGGGGCGGGATCAGGTGTTTACAGGTGGGAGACTACAGGCTTTTAAACTGGAGACCAGCACTTACCTTAAGGTGAGGAAAATGGCTGGGGCCATAGCGTTGCTCTTCCTAAACGAAGGAAGCAGCAGTCAAAGCGTGGCGCGTGAGACGCCACCCGTGAACATTTTTAGCTTTCTCAGAAAATACAGGAAAAAGTAATCGTTTGGAGGAAAGAAAAATGGTTTCATTCTGCCGCTTTATGTTCGGACTATGGTCAGCTTCCTGTTCTACTTCTCACCTTCTGTATTTAGGCGCTCCGGTCAGGCTTACCGCAGAAACGCACTGGAAGCGCCCGATTCTGATGCACCAGTCGAACAGACCTGCACCACAAATCCTACTTGAATTAGGTTCATTTCTTTTGAAGCCATCTGTTAGTGAGTGATTATATCAAACACTGGAAAATGCCCAATAAATATATAACAACAAACATACAGTCGGGTATAGAAACAAGATGTAACACTGTATACACTGTAGTGTAGTCATTTTAGAGCCTCTCCAAATATACAACTGTCGACGCTTTAACCTGCTAACGGCTATCAGCTGTTATGAATTCGCTTCCAGTGCGTTCCAGCTTTCAGTCCTAATTCAGCTCTTTGCTCCCAGATATCATCAAACTACGCTCATGTTCATCCAGCACAGCATCACTGTCCTCCTCTTCCTTCCTCTGTCTCACAGTTTGAGAGTAAATGTATCCTGACAGTGATGATGATGATGATGGACTCACACAGCTTTATTCACTCTCATCTACATTCCCTGCACTTTATTGGTTGTTATTGTGTGTAAATGCACAATTTTCCCCTCCCAGCGGCTGAATGTGCTGTAATGCTGGAGACGCGTGTCTGAAATGAACTTTATGGCTGACAAGTCAAGACTGACTAAAAGAGTTGAAACATTTGAGAAACAATGGACCTCATGCAAGAACATTTTAATGCATTATGCTGATGATAAAGGACCAGAAACGATTATAAAACCATTAACCAGAGTGATGTTGTCAGAAGTACTGTTAGCTGTATGAAAAATGAGTTTTGAGGCTGAATATCAAACTCTAAAGTAGTTTTCTTGTTAAGCATAAAAAGTGACATAATTGTACCCACTCAACATTTAAAATGAAGACAGTGCACCCTGTCTTAGAACAATATTCCATTTTAACCTCTTTGAGAAACAATAGCTTGTTTATTACCCTTACAGCCACTTAGCAAATACATTTGAATATATGACTTAAGGGTCACATGAAATTTCTTAATGCTGTTGAGATCTGCTAAGCTTACTGGTATAACTACAATCCGGTTTAGCTAAGGCTAGCTCTGATAATATTAGCTGGTGCATCAGCACCTAGCATTATATCCTACTGAGTTAAGTAGTACATTTAACTATTGTTTTGTAATGCATATTACAGTTGCATCATTGGTGATTTTAAAGACACTTTAAATTACAACTTGCATGAAAATACCAAAAATAAGAGAATATCTATTCACATTTATGCAAACTAGCATTAGCCACAGTTTGACTGACTTTTATCTCTTTCTGTTCTAAACTGGTTTAGCTGCAGTCAAATGATCTTTAAACTCATTAAAATGAATGGTAATTTCCAGATGACAAACAGGACAATATTTATACCTATCTCTATTCAGGCTTTAAGGTTAGCTGCTATTACAACAGCAGCTAGCTTTTTACTGTTTAAGCCCCCAACCTTAGCAGTGCTAACTACCTAGTTAACCATCTATGGAACCTACTAAAAGCTGCTTAGTTAGCTGGTGTTCGCAGGAGTTTAGCTCCTTTAACTTTATTATGAACTTATTAAAATGGTCTCTGTAACATATCAAACTGAACAACCAAAATGTTAGTCTTATAAATTTACAGACAGCAACACAGGGTTTTAACTTTAGCTAAGATTAGCCTTGGCTATCTGAAGATGGCCATCTGCCTTTGGCTCTCTAATTGGTTTTCTTTCCAAAGCTGTAAATGTATTTATCACTTACAGTGGGGGGGGGAAAGTAGTTTAAGAAAGATGAACCATAACAATAAGTCCAAAAGTAAATTTTCTGTTTTACAGCATTGCCAAGCTAATTGGTGTTAGCTTGAAGACATGGTTTGTTTCAATTGTGTCATTTCTATGGAAGGTTGTTTCTACAACTTGAAGGGAGAAAATCCTATAAAAATGAATATAAATCTGTATTTTTGGTCATCGCAAAACTTACTGAATATTTATACTTAAATCTTCAAGTTTGGTATCACAAAAATTTTGACTTGCTTAAAAGTAACTTAATGTCTAACTTGGACATTTAGACAAAATTTCAAGATGCTGAAGTGAAATTTTGTTGCAAGTTGAAATTTTTACTTTGTTCAATCCGGCAGCTTCTTGTTTTGTTTGTTTGTTTTTTCTTTTTTTCAGGGGTGAAAATAAGCTTCCATAGATTGCACATCTCACAATGAAATACAGAAGTAGTAAAATATATTGTTATATTTAAATATTTATAATTAATAAAAAAAGATCTTTACGTGAAAGTAGCTGTGGCTAACTCAGACTCTAACTGTAGCTTTGTAGTTACTATGCTTTTGTTTATAATCTATTCCATGAAATTGAGGTAGCAATGACCACAAAGGGAAAAATAGATGGCAGCCATGATGGCTACCCTTATCAGGAGTTTAGCTAAATCTTAACAGTAAGACTTAGCTTTAGCATTAGTAAGGTGACCCATGGCTTTTTCAGCAGCTAGCTTTCTCCTGAGTTTAGCAATCTGGTTTGCTGCAAAAATACACTTTTTCTAGCCGTTTGTTGTACATGTAAATTTAAAAAGCTATTTTCTTAACAAAGGACACGCTTATATTGCACATTTTTGTATATACAATGAAAAAGATCAAATCAAAACCGTGACAGCTGATCATATATGTATTTAATGTCTTGATTTACTGTTCGCACCCCAAAGATTCTTTCAAATCTGCTTCTATTCGTATTAGAGGTTCTTGCTTCAGGTTCATTGCTTCTTTGGTTGGTTTACACACTTCATATTTTATCTCTACAGACAAGATCTGTGTTTCAATGTAAGCTGCAAACACTGGAGGTCAGTATAACCAAAGCATTAAGCTGAAAGGAATCAAACAGTTACCAGCCAGTGTTTAAATGACTTGCACCAGTGGTGTGTTCATTTCAGACATTAAAGTTTCGCCTTCCCCAGCTGATGCAAACTCCGTCTTTGTAGCTTGCGCGTCTCAGCAGTGGGACGCCTCGATCCTGCAGCCCAGTAAGCCGTGCTCGATGACCAGCTCCGTGCTTGTATTGTTTTTATTTTTGTCTTTTTTTGTTTTCATGAGCCAACTGTGAAAAAGGGCTAGAGCACACACTGATGCAGTTTTGTCTGTTAGCTGTATATTTAAGTTATTTATTTTCTACAGGTATTGCTTTTCACTGAGCTATGCAGTAACAGTTGTAGGATTATTTATTATGACGAGACTTCATCATAAGTCGTGTTGTTTTCAGGTCGTACCTCATCGTCTGTCCTTATTTCATACTCGGGCCGTCTGTCTTCTCTGCATGTGGCTCATCGACGGATGCTTTGAGAGGTTTTTCTTTCAGTCTTAAGGCGTACTTTAAGTATTGCAGCACCTTTGCATTTTCCTGTATGAAAGTTCTCAGAGTGTCATACTTCGCGTTCCTCTTCTTGTAGCAGCGTCAGGCTGTCCACAAATCTCTCGAGTCCTGAGCTGCAGCTTTAACAGCGTCTCTGCAAAGCCGCTTTGGTTTCTTTGGTGGGGACATAATCCCCAAATGGTTGAAAATCTTCCCCCACCTACACGCCTCTGCAGCAGGTGAGAGGCATGTCCCTGCAGTAGATAATTTGCGTCGCATTTCATCTCTTTGTTGACATTTCAAAAGCTTGAGTCAGCAGATTTAGGACATTTTGCTGCAGAGGTTAATGTTTTGTTTTTTTAATCAGCTAAACGTTGCAGCCATATCTCTACCAACAAGTCATTTAACAACTGATTTGGACACTTTAACCCAGTCAAACTCCTATAAAAATTGAAGTTGAAGACCAAACAATAACACAAAATAAACTTTTTTTTTTGCTTTTAAGTTCTGTGAACAGTTCAGTGCTTCAGATCTGTTTTAAAACTCTTGTGCTCTCTTTACTTTAGCTCAGCGCTTCTCAAACTGTGGGGCAGGCCCCACTGATGGGCCACAGAGACACCGCATGAAGGGCAAGGATGATGAGAAGCAAAATAGGAAGTGATTCTAAGCTGAATAAAATGTTTTTTGTAAGCAAATAAAACGGCGTAGATTGATTGAAATTCAAATTGGGTCCCTTTCTACTGTTAGTGATTTTAAGGACCTCCTAAATTTAAGTGCATGGTTCTGCTGTCTTAACTGAGGCAGGAAAATGAATCTCTTCATTAACTGCTCCTCCCTTCACATCTCCTCCGTGTCCCTATACTCTGCAGCTGATACCTTAAACGTCATGTGCCACTGCAGTCCGCTCGCTGCTCTTCCTCTTCTTCCTCCTTCTCTCATGTCGCCATTTGAAGAAGAAACTTGTAACCAATAAAGTACTACTGTCCCAATTCGAGGCACATCCAGTCATAGCGCAGCATCCTTTAGTCCACCAGTCTGTCAGTAGGAAAACAGAGTAGAGGATTAAAAAAAGGCATACCTTGCTACAACGACTGTATCTGAAAAAGAAAGTAAAATCAGATTAACATATCTTATAATCTGAGTAGAAACTCTTTGGAAATGATTTGTAACTTCTTTCCAGAAATAAATGTTCATATTGGTCAACTTTCACCTGCATTTGTGCTTTTCTGACTCTGTTTACTTTGTCTACATGACATTTCCCCCATTACAGATTAATGAAGCCAGTTGAAGAATGAAAATGAATTAAAACCTGCATGCAGGTTTATTATAATTATTATAAAAATCCATACAATATGCAAATATCAGCTGATATTTGTATGTACACAATTATGACTGAAGTTGTTTATTTACTTTACAATGTTACAGCTGAGACTGACAGAAAAAAATAGATGTAAATAAATGTGATTATTAAAATATATCACAACATAAAATTAGGAACTAACTGGAGAAGTGGGCGTCCCAGAAGCTCAACCTGTATCAGTCCTTGAGATAAGTTTAGTATTTTACCCCCACTTGTTATTTATCTTGAAGACGTTCTATATTTTTAGTTCAACACATAAGGACAGAAAGTAAGAGACTTGGGTGGAGTGAGCTTATCGAGTGCTGGCACCTGCTGAGATGCGTGTTTCCCTGATTCCCCCACCCATTAATATTTTATTTTGTTTAGTTTTTTACATTATTACTTTTAAATGTTATTTTGGTTTTACTTCTATTTTATTCGATTTTATTGTACCTATATTAATTAAAATATTTTTAATATGTTTATGTCGATCTTAGGCTCCTGGAGCATTACGCATGCGCCTCTTTCCTTGCCACTCCTCTGGCTTGCCGTAGAAAAGCGAAAGTCATCCAATAAGGAGCATGTCATATGCTAGATTGGTGAGTTTTATTCATTGTGTTCATCGTTTGTCACATGTAAAGTCATCTCGTTTTAAGTACTGGCTCTATGTTGTCGAAACTTGAGGTTTTAAAAACAAAACGACAATGAAAAGTCAGTTAAACGATGCTAGGCTAATTGAAAGCTAACCTTAGCATTGTGTTAGCTCCTCCGTATAAACAAACAGCCATTAATCATGAGGAGACACCGAAACTCCTTTTTGTGTTCCTGTTTTAGTGTATTATATCTGAATTCGTGTTAAATACGTGTAACTGACACCCCAGAGTCATCCATCGTATCACTGCGTGTCTAACCGGTGTGTTTACTATGCTTGTTTGCCGCCAGGTGTCGCTATGTGCCGCGGCTCCGGGGCTGGCGGGCCTGCTGAGCGGCTCGGTGCTGGCTGCAGGTGAGGGGAAGAAGAAGAGCAGCCAGCCGCCTCTGAGCATCGAGGAGGTGGGTTCAGACAGAGCCTTTCTAAAGACTTTGTTTTACTTTGTCTGTGACTTTGTTTACATCATGTTTACGACGTAGTGCACACAGCCACAGAGGTCTGGATCAGAGTCAGAGCTGACCCTGGAGGGACAGCTTCTGCATCGCAGAGCTTCAGAAGGTCACACTCTGTATTTGTTTCAGCTGCCGTCTCTGTACACCAGCCCTGAAGCAGCGGTGGCCCAGTACGTAGAGCCAGAGGCCGGGCCGGTGGAGCAGAGGGTGGCCTCACTGAGGAAATGGGCAGAACCATACACGAGCCAGTGTCAGGTTTGTTTACTTAACCTCAGGTGGACAACTCAAGAAAAACAGAAAATTAGTCAACCTTATGATGAACATGGACATCTGTCCAAAGCAAGCAGCACTTTATATATTAAATTATATTTGACCTGTGAGTACAGATTTTATATACTTTCAGACTGTGGCAGATCACGTGTTCTTATAGATTTTTGTGCTGATGTATTTCTGGAAGAGAAGCTGTCATGCGGCCTAAGCTGTTGTGCTCCTGTTGTTCTTGACAGTCTCCACGAGCCTGTGGCTTTCTTTCTAATAAAGGACATTGTGGGATTCTTTTTTCTTCCTCTCTGCCACTGTTGCAGAAACATTCCCACTGAATCCAAACAGCTCGTGTTGCCTCAGAGGAGGCGGCATTTCTGTTTCTGTGAGGTTTGTGGCCTTGAGGTGAAGACGTGCAACAAAGACATGACGACGACTGGTTGCTTTCAGAGAGACGCCTGGGAACTTGTCTTTGAAATTTCTTTGCTTTCTGTTCTCCTTTCGTTTATCTCCTTTCTTCTTCTTCTTGGTTTTCTTTCTGTTTTTCTCTCCCTTCCTCTTGTTGTTCTTTTTTCTTTCTACCGCCGTGCCTCCTCACCTTTAAGCCTACCAACCATTCTCCTTTCTTTCTGTCCTGCTGTTCTTCCTTTCCTACTGACATCCATCCTTCCAGTCATCATTCCTTCCTTCCTCCTTTCTTACCAGCTGTGCTTCCTGGCTTCCTTACTTCTGTCCTTCCATTCCTTCTTTCGTTCCTTACTTCTTTCACCCATTCATTCCTTCCATCAGTCCTTACAGGGAGTGCAGAATTACTATTCAAGTTGTATTTTTGAGGAATAATTTTATTATTGAACAACAACCATGTTCTCAATCAACCCAAAAAACTCATTAATATCAAAGCTGAATGTTTTTGGAAGTAGTTTTTAGTTTGTTTTTAGTTTTAGCTATTTTAGGGGGATATCTGTGTGTGC
>NW_024582789.1:160465-176668 GCF_018398535.1 Haplochromis burtoni
AGACAGAAGCAGTTTGTCTCTGTTCTGTAGTTGTTGGTAAATAGTAAAACGCTCCATTAACAAGTGAAATTCAGCATCTTTATGTGTGTCTCTTGTTTTTCGCAGGAAACTGGCCGAGCTGCTTTGGAGAAAGTGGAGGTGAGTAAATGCTGAAACGTGTAAAAATATTTTTCTCGTTACATTTCATTGTTTCATTTGTTTCTGAGCTGAAATATTCACAGCATGCACAGTAAGTATAATATCGAAAACTATCCTGAAACAAATTTGGCCCTTATGAGAGATAAAAAATATACCCGAAACCAGCCTGAGGAGGCTTTGGGCCTCGTGTTTAGGGTTGTATCTTTTTCTTGGATCTTTGTAACTTCTTACAATCGGACAAATACCAGACATTATTACACAAAGACCAAGGCTGAAAACAATGAGACAAACATGATAAAAGAATCTTAATTTTAAAAGGAAACATGGATATAAAGGTCAGAACAGTATGTCATGAAGAACCCTGTACGTACGTCGGCTCTGTAGGTGAGTGTGTGTGTGAGGAAAAAATGGTGAATAATCCAAAACCTGACAGAAATATTGATACTGAAAGTGAATTAAAGAGTTAAATAGCTGTTAAAAACAAAACTATCAAACTCTTGTGTGTCGTTTCTTTTTGGTCCACCTGATGATCTTTGGACCACAGCAGGTGTACCAGAGGGTGGAGCCCGTCATCGGCACATCAGTAACGACAGTCACAGGTGAGGAAATGCTCGTCACTTTAATCAGCTGTTTAACGAAGGCCTGTTTGTGTTTGAACATTACATTTAAAATCTCCCTAAAAACCTTTGAGCGCCGTCACTCTGTCCTTCAGACGTGTACCAGTTCCTCAGTGACCCTCCTCCTGACCTCTACCCCAGTGTGGCGGCGGTGGGTTTCTCCGGCTTCCTGGGACTTTATTTGGCCAAAGGTAACGTGGGAACATCGGCTCTTTCTCACTGATGAATCGCGTCAGAGGGACTGATAATGAGTGTTACAGTTTGGGTTTTTACAAATGTGTCTAAAGCGACCTTGACAAAGTGCTGTCTCTTCACATTTTTCTCCGTGTTTTGCTGCTGATACATTTGGAGCCCTGCAGCTCCGGGATAATCTCCGTCAGCCCTCAGAGAGGAGGCTTGGAAACGTGCTAATCTAAAGCTGCTAGATCGTGTCTTATGTGGCTGCTCACAAACGTATAAATATTATTAAAGTGGCTCTCCTCTGCTCGTGTCCGTGGACTCTGCTGGAGAGCAAAATAACCCTCGTTCATGTAGCCGTGCTTTTCCACACTTAAATGTTTCGTTCGTTTAAATCAGACTCCTGTCCGTTTCCCCCTTGGTGTTGTTCATTTGTGTAGATGTAAGCACGGTGGTCTCACTCAGGTGAGGACCAAACAAACCCTCTGCAGGAGGATGTGGTCTCGGTCCAGACAAACAACAGTGCGTTTGGTTTATGGTGTGAATGTGATCAAACCCAGCTATCAGGTGTATGTTGCAGGTTTGAGCTAAACAGCTTCCTGCAGCCAGACTGCAGGGCGTCCAGCACAGAAGCAAAAGTCCTGCACACTGCAACCCTAAATCAATGTTATGTTGGTCAATATACGTTTAATGTTGTGTTATACACAAGTAATACAGCTCATTCATAAAGTCCCAGACACAAAGCATCGTTTTGTGTCTCTTTGATCTTATTTTTAATAAAAAAACAGGTTTTGGGTCACGGTTAGTTAATGTTTACCTCCTGCAGCTGTAATCTCACAGTTACATAAAGAAGATCAGCATTATAAAGTCATGCCTGTAAACCTTTTCCTCTTTGAACATCTATACTGTATTTTTATGTGTTCATCACTACACACACTCCCACACACACACACACACACACACACACACACACACACCTCCCACACACACACACACACACACACACACACACACACACACACACACTCATGCATTTACTCTGTAAACGCTGGATTAGTAGCTGCTCTGTCTTTGAAGTGAGATATTCAGTGACCCAGTAAAAAGTGTGTACAGGTAACGAGGAACAGAACAAAAGGTGACTGACTCTCTCCCCCTCCCCCTCTCCCCCCCCTCCCCCCTCCCAGGCTCCAGGCTGAAGCGGCTGGTGTTCCCAGTTGGCCTCATGGCCCTGAGCGCCTCCATGTTTTACCCTCAGCAGGCTGCAACTGTGTTGAAGGTGTGTTTATGTGCTAACACACAGCAGAACAGTATCTGAGTGTGACTGTTTGTGACAAAAACATAGACTGTATCTAAAAGATGGTCATAAACACCCTGATTGGCTTCTTGTAGCCTTAACTCTGACGTCTTAGCCTCGTCCGTGATGCTTTTTCGGAGCCAGGAGTGTCGGCACTGCAGATGGATCACACAGGTGCATGTGGCTGCTAATTAGAGCTGATAGGGGAGGATTGTTGCTCCTGGATCACTCAGAGTCCCTCGCCTGGTCTTTTCTGGTTGATTTAAGTCTCTTACTGTCTTCGTATCCAGAGGCTAACATCTGCCCACGCCACGTACTGTTAAAACATGATAAATGTGATGAAATTAGTTCTGTTTCACACTGAGGAACAACTGTTGCTGCGTTTACTTTGTTTGAATCAGTGTGAACGCTTCACCTGCTGCAGATAAAAACATTCAAAGTCAGGTTTAGTTTTCTTTAATATTTCCCACAGCGCTGACATGCAGTCAGGAAACAGCTGCCAGCACCTCTGCTTGTTTCAGTTATTTTAATTTTTAGCCACAAATAAATTTTGCCAGAATTTGTTCCACGGAGGAAATTAACCTCCTGACTTTCTAAACTTGATCAGCCCAGCTCTGACGGACGAATCCCAGATGAAATCTTTCCAGGGATCATTCGTAAACACGTTGTGTGTTTGATCTGTGACTCGTTTCCTGTTCGGAAAGGGTTGTGTTTCCGTGCAGGAAGCCCGGGCTGTGAATTGTGTTTCTAATTTCCACTTGGGTGGTTTAAATCACTTTGTTTCCTTCACACGAACGGACAGAGCGAGACAGAGGCACACCCGGGCAGATGCACACAGCTGTAACATATGCAGAAGTGAAACAGAGGCACGGTGAGGATGTGAAAACATCTGGTCTCACGACTTAAAAGTGTGTCGGAGTCCACTCGGATGTCTGTAATGTTTCCAGTGACGTTCAGATTCATGAAAACCTGATGCTGAGCTTCAAAATCAGAAATGAAAACAGGAAACCAGGACTGAGGGACGCATCCAGTGAATTTAATTTTGTTTCCAGTAATAAGGATGACATCGTTCTTTAGCCTTGTTTATGCTCACCACGTTGATGTTGCGCTCGCCGTCTGTGATGTCACCGCTGACACTACAGCCATGTCACTTTTTATACTGGCCAGTCTGCTGCTTCCTCCTCGGTGATACAGGTCGTGTCGGCAGGCAGAAACAGTCTCCGTGTCAGCGCTTGTATCAGATCAGAAGAAGTTTAAACAGGAAGCAAAGCGACCGCAAAGTTGTCTGCAGAAAGTCACGTCCTTATTTCAAGCTGCTGCAGCGTCTGATTAAAATACAAACAAGAGGAGCACGACCAATCAAAACCACCGACCCGGATATTTTTATTTTCCCTCCACAGTGGTTTATACGTCACACAGCAAGTGAACGATCCCTGGTTCGATCCTGGAAGGACACGCAGATCCCTTTGGGGCTGCGTTAGGAAGTAAAAACTCGTTTTGTCGCACGTACATGCTTCAGATCAACAAACAAAAGGCAGTTTCTAAATGATTTAATTTATTAAGCAAAAAACATCCTAAAGATCTCAAAAAGCAACACATCATGTCACGCTCTAAAGAAACGACAAAGTCACTGACAGTCATCAGTCCAGTTACAAAGACATTTCTCAGGCTTTGAGATTCCAGTAAACCACTGGGAGAGCTATCATACCTTCCCAGTAGTGGCCAGTCTGCCTGACTCCATGAGGTCACAATAGAACCCAGAACAACATCCAAAGAACTGCAGGCCTCACTTAAGGTCAGAGTTCATGATTCAACAATATAGGAGCAGTCACAGCAAAGGCCCGGTGTCCTCTGTGCTTTAATCTGGACCTTGGACAGCTGAGAGCATCCGATCCACAGACCTCAGTGATCTTGCAAAAGATCAGAAAGGTATGAGTGTGCAAACCCACGCAACGCCTTAAAAGCACATAATAAAACCTTAAAATGAATTCTAAAGCTAACTGGCAGCCAGTGCAAGGATGCCAGTATGGGAGATATGTGGTCTCTGCTGCAGAGTGACCACATATCTCCCATACTGCTGCAGTAGACTGACTGATGACACCGGAGTAAAAACTATTAGAAACGATGGCATGGATAGCTCTCTCAAAGTCTCTCAAACAGAGAACGGCTTCACTTTAGTAAGTAGTCAAAGGTGAAAGAAACTGGACTTGATGACGGCGTTAATCTGTTTATCAAACGTTGGAGTCAAAAATCAAATGAAAGGTTTGGACTGGCTTTGGAGTCCAGACTGAAACTGAGATCATTGATGTGACCTTAAACAGGCTGTTTATGCTCAAACATCCTCCAGTGTGGTTGAATTTACACTATTCTGCAGAGAAGGGTGGACCAAGTTTGTCCACATCACTGTGGTCGTCCACAGTGATGTGGACAAACTCCCTGTCAGGTATCACAGAGGCTGACTGCAGTTCTTGCAGCTGAAGGTGGGACAGCCTGTTATTAGTCTGAGGAGCTTGGAAAGAAAAGCTGGATTTGTTTAAGTTGCTTGAAGACGTTTCACCTCTCATCCAAGAAGCTTTCTTTCCAAGCTCCTTAGACTACGATGACCTGGATGACTGAGAACCTTCACAGACATACGACCGGTTATTAGGTTTAGGGGGCAGTTACTGTTTCCCTCAGGGCCGCGTAGGTTTGCATGACTTTTTTCCCTTAATAAATAAAATTATCATTTAAAAACTGCCTTTTGTATTAACTCAGCTTTTCTTATCTGACTAATATTAAAATTCATTTGCTGATCTGAATGTGCATGTGTGACAAATATATATTTTTTAAATCAGGAAGTGGGCAAATACTTTGTCGTCATGGTTCTTTTATTGCTTTTTATAAAGTCTGGTTTTATTTTGATTTCAGTTAAAAATAATGTTTCCCTCTAGCTTTGGTTTAACTTCACTGTAATAACCTTGGTGTAGCCTCTGAATCAGATGTGAAGTCTTCTCTCCTTCCTGAGTTGCAGTGCCTGTAACATTTGTTAAATATTAACCAAAGGACGACGTGATGAGCTCAGTTTCGCTGCTAATGGCAGAGGCACGAGTGTGAACGCACTCAGCACAGAACTGTGAATCTCGCTCAGCTCGACACCACAAGCTTAAATTGAAATCCCCACTTTTTATCATTTATTTGAAATTTACTTATAATTCAAGGAAATGCTCTTTTTCTGAGTTCAGTGGTAATGATGGGGGCACCATCATAGCTGGCATGGCTGAGCAGGTGACGCTTACATCAGAGGCTCGAGTCCCGGACCATTTCCTGTGTGGGCCTGCCCACTAACTGTCCAGTAAAGGCTGAAGCCTGGAAATAAACCATTAATGAATTAATGAATCATTCGTATTACAATTAAATTTGATATTCTTGTTATCAAATTTAATTGTAATACGAATGTTGTGTAAAGCGCTTTGGGGTCCTTTATACTAAGTGAAGCGCTGTACAAAAACAGGCCGTTTACCATTTATAATTCCAGCAAAATTCAGCAGCGACCAAACGTCAGCTTCAGAGATCATTTTCTATCTGTGCGTCTGCGTTTAGCTGATGTGTTTCGCGCTTCCTGCAGGTGAGTCGAGACTCGGCGTACACCTGGACCCAGCAGGGCCGCGCCGCTCTGGAGACTCTGTGGAAAAATCCACCGTTTGGCAAAAAGGAGGTGAGTCTGCGGCGGATGCTTTTCATGTGTTCGGTTTGCTGTTTTGATCTCCTGACGGTTTTTTTTTTTTTTGTGTGTGTGTGTTTGTGAAGCCTGAGAAGAAAGAGCAAACGAAGGGCAGCAACACGAGCAGCTGAAGACGGCGAGCCGCTAACACCTGACGGTCGTTACATGTGAGCTTCACTTTGAATCTTTCCAAAACACCTCCGCCTCTTCCCAGAAGCAGTTTGGCTCATTGCACTGGACACCTCCTCCTCTGTAAACATTCCTTCTTTCTCCTTCGATGACTCCAGCTCCTCCGGTTTAACAGGTCACAGTGACCTTTCAAAACACTTCCTCGTGCTTTAACGTCCCATTCTGCTACAGAGACCCACTAAACTCTGCCAACAACAGCATTCAGATCAGTCGTTAACACACATTTTTATTCATATCTGTCATGATTTTCTTCTTCTTTTCTCCTATTTTGAAGTAAACTGAATATTTTGACTGTTTGAGCTGGGATCGACTTCTTTCTTTAGTTTTTACTGTTTATGTCAGTGAACTTAGACGGCATATATCCCAGAGCTTTGCCTCTGTCCTCTGGAGGAGGATGTAAACGAATGAAGTCGTCCCCGATGTAGTATTCAGGTCACACTGTGATTCTTATAATCCTGATTTAATGCAGTGTTATTGTGTGCACCCATCTTCAGGTATTAATGAACTGCATAATATCCATGTCTAACATTGTACTGTATATATTATGTGTAATTAAATCCAGCATTTAACACTAAAACTGCATTTATTTTTCTCTTTTGATAGTTACTCATAAAAAATGCGTATTTAAATTATTATTATGTGATTACATCCTTAAATCTCACCTGTATGTTGTAGTAAAGAAAAATAGATCTCACTGTTTTCACAAAGACAACACAAAGTGCTGAACGGTGCAGTTCCTCTAATGTCCACTAGAGGCTGGGCCTAAAGGTTAGTCACCTCTCATGGATTCCCATGCACATCTGTACCACATCTGTACATTTAATTGCTTTAGAGAAACTGTCCAGAGGTGATTTTAATTTAATAAGTTGTCCGTTTGGCTGCTGGTGAGCCTTAAAGTGAACAGCTGTCACTTACAGCTCCACGTAAATTAGCGGCTTCGCCTCCACCGACAGAAGCACAACAGAAAAACCAAGAGGACGACCTGGACGTTGTCCAGCGTTGTTCTTTCTCACACTGTTGGTGCTGGGAGGTTAAAGACCAGCTAATGCCCACAGTGACCGTATGGGATGTTTGAGTTCTCACTCTAAAATTAAACTCCGGAGGAAACTATTACTGGACGAGTTTCCTGTTTCCCGGCCGTCTGTTTCTGATCCTTTGATGTTTGAGAGTTCAGGCTGCAGACTCTGGACTCATCAGCATGTTTAGCAGGGATGCTGAACAATCAAAGCCTCGGATCAAAGTTTACATTTCTGTCTAAAATCAGCTCTGTGTTTCCTTTTGGGGCCCTGCTGCTCTGGGCGGGTCCATGAAATGTGACAAATATAAAACTGAAGCAGTTCCATATTTATTCATACAGAAAATAATCATTGTGGGCCTGATGGTGGGGCTTTAATTGCTCTCAATTGCAGTTCTTTTTATGCAAAAGCTTTAAACAAATTAATATTTCCCTCAAAATCTGACTTGAAATACATCAAATTTCAAGTCAGATTTTTGAGTGGATTCTAGTTATTGCAGTTACATAAAACCAGCAACACAAACCCTCAAAAACAAACAGGTCGGGTTTATTTCAAAACGATTGCTGACCAGAGTGCTGCGCGAGTTCTTGAGAAATATGTTTTTCTGTTTTATGAGAAACGCAAACATCAGCCTTTCTGTGACGTCGAAGCTGATGTTTGCTCTTAAGCATCAATTCAAAGTGAGCAGGTCAGATGTGAAGCTGTAGACTCTCACAGAGCCAATAAAAGCTGGTTTTATTGCTACGCTAACTTTAGTATTTATAACTAAGGCATGCAAAATTTTACCTCAGTACTTTTTATATTTTTGAAATTACAGGTCATGAAAATACACGATGCTTTCAGCATTTTTAAGTCCCGTAACTACAGGCGATATCTACATGAAATTTTCAGGGCTAAAGATTTGCAGCCAAATTAGCTTCAGGTCACTGGTGTCCTGCAGGTTTTAGATGTGTCCTTGATCCAACACAGCTCATTTAAATGGCTAAATGAGCTCTTCGACATGTCTTGAAGTTCTCCAGAGGCCTGGTAACGAACTAATCCTTTGATTCAAGTGTGCTGACCCAGGGTGAGATCTAAAACCTGCAGGTCACCGGCCCTCGAGGCCTGGAGTTTGACACCCCTGGGTTAAAGCATACGAAAGATTCCAGCCCTGATTCCTTCTGTGTCTCATTACTTTTCTATTACTGTTGTATTTTAGCACTCATGATTGCCGCTCACGGCTCAGATTCACAGTTTAGATACTTTAAATCGATCAAAGCTCCTTTTTCCAGATTTGGTTGCTTTTTTCACCCAATTTCTCCTTGAAAACGAAGCCTTTGGACATTGATGCCTGAAAAGAAACTGAAACTGACAGACTGTAAAACATTTGTGTGTCATGCAGAGGCTCACACCCTGCAAGAAAACAGGAAAACCTCAAGTAGAAGTACCTCAGTGTCGAAAACAGTACTGCAACTGATAAGAGGCTTTGTTACTGATGAGATTAAAAGACACTGAGCTGTGCAGCCAGTAATGACAGTGAGAAACACGCCCGTGATCCAGTACAGCAGGGGTCCCCAGTCCCAGTCCACGAGGGCCGGTGTCCCTGCAGGTTTTAGATGTGTCCTTGATCCATCACAGCAGATTTAAATGGATAAATGACCTCATCAACATGTCTTAAAGTTCTACAGAGGCCTGATAATGAACTGATCATTCAGGTGTGTTGACCCAGGGTGAGATCTAAAGCCTGCAGGACACCGGCCCTCATGGACTGGGTTTGGGGACCCTGCAGTACAGCTTACATGTTGCAAGATGTGTTAAGTTGTTTACGCACATCTGAATAAGAATTAAGGAACTCAGAGCTGAGGAAGAAGAGAGAAAGCACAAACAGCAGCACATCCGCTTCCTGTTTGTCTGCGGCCTGCTGGGTTTTTATTTCAGCTCATGCTTGTTAGAAATCAGATGATTTGGCTTCTTGAAAGTGCCGTGTTGTTTTTTCAAAGGAAGAGGAAACCTGCATGAACCCAGAGCTCCGTCACGTGTTCAGACGGATTAAAGGAAGCCAGAGACAAAGAAAAAGAAAGCAGATGTCAGTTAAAGTGCAAAGACTCTGGAAACGTGTGTTTTAGTCTCGTTAGCTTCGAGTGAGGATGTTTGAGAGGTTTTCTAACTTGTCTCCACCTGTAACCCTCGTGTTTAGTATACGTGTGTTTTTAAATGCTGAATTTGCTTTTTCATATTGTTTCAGAGTAGAGAGCACAAACTTGTGTGTCAGTGTGTTAGTTTAGAGTCGGGGTTTGTGATTGATTCACTTCAGCAGCTATTTTGATGTCAAGAGACAAAAGCAGACAAAGTCAAAGAGTGATGACCTGTCGGCTCAGGTCACAACGATCCCGCGTCCTCACACATCCTGTTTTATTGTGGTACGGACTTTTGTTTTCCTCGTTCTGCTTTGCCCTTATTAGTTTCAATTAGCCCTGTGTTTATACTCGTCGCTTCGCATCAGCTTTCAGATCTGTTCTACCTCAGCTCTCACTTCCTCGCGCTTCACTGTCTATGATATTTATACAACTTCTTTGTGTTTCATTTCAGGACTTCTGAAACCTTTATTTCCTGTACAGTTATGCAGAGTTCAAGTGCATAACTGCTCACGTGATGAAGTCAGTGTTTGTACTTATCTAATGTAACCGCATAGTTCTTGTTGCTTAAACTTAAATTAGTTTTTATGACAAGTAGTTCACAGCATCACTGCTATGATAACACTAATTATGTTTATTATGAGAAACTGGAGGGCAAACGTTGGTCTGTGGTGTTTAGGAACTGTGTGCAGGAGGTCAGTAGAGCAGCGGTGCAACAGACACTGCACTGTTGGATGGAGTCAGCGTTTATGTGCAGGGTGTAACTGAATGATTTGGGCTTTAAATCCCACACAGCAGCACATAAAGTGTAATTACACACAGCTGCATGGTTTCAATGCGCCCAGCACGCCCGGTGATGAGGGAGCGCCTTTCTTTCCTCAAACCAGGCGGCTGGAAGTGAAGCTGGAGAAATCAAGAGACTCTGAGATGGAAAAAGAAGTCAAAACTATTCAGGGGGAAGTTTTTTCCTCTCCTTTTATGCTCCTTACACTCTGCTTCCCAAACAAACCTCCCTTTAAAGGCCCAGAGTCTGAGACTTTGAGGAAACCGGCCCTCGGAGATAAATGACCTCACCGCACAGACATTCTGTGGAAAACTGTGTAATGAGGCTGCTGCTGTGTCAGTGGGTTTTAAATGATGTCAGAGGGTTTTCCAGACTTCTCATGTTATCAGCACAAGTCTGAATCCAGCCAGCTAAGACATCTTGTGGGGTTATATTCAGTAGCGTAAACAAAACAAACCACAAAGAGGAGACTACGAGCCCTGAAGCATAGCGCCTGTGCAGCTAAGCTTTAAAAACAGTGGATTTATCCACATAAGGATCCTTATGTTGATGCATATGAAAAGCAAAGGTGGGAGTTTCTCAGATTGACCTGATTTTAGATGGACTTGATCATAAATCAGCCCTGGAGGCCTGACAGGCGTCACCGGATAAATTCACTGACCTGCAGAAGTATTTCCTCCAGCTGATGAAAGCTTAACCAGAAATGTAGTTTAATAATTCAACGTAAACGAGACTGATAAGATCAGTTGTTAAAACAGCACAGAGGAAGCTTAGAAGCAGGACCTGCAGCCATAATCAGAGGAGACACTGAACTTGTGCTGACAGGCGAACAGTAACTTTGCAGACAGACAACCGTCTGTGAGGTTAAACTTTACGACATGACTGTGCTTTTTCATCATTCACTGTTTCGTTATCATGTCCCTGCATCTTTATGGCAACGAGATTTCTTCTGGAACAATCTCCAGTTATGATAAGAGCTATAGAAAACTATTAAAACATACATAAAGCCATAGGAGTTCAGGCCATTTAACTGAGTTCACAGTCCAGCCTTTGACTGCTTTATGAGTCCAAACGAGGCTCCACAAAAACATCTGATAAACTGAAAACAGAGGATGCGTGGACACACAGTAACAGTATGTACTGTTTGTGTTTGCAGGGGCTCCATTTCCATTAAAACGATTTTTGAACTGCAGGTTTTATCTTGCACGAAGAAGAACCAAAAACCTGAATTCATTTTATAATCTCAGAGTTTTCCTTGCAAACGTTTCCCAGCAGCATCAACATAACTGCAGAGCTGCAAACCAGTATGTAAAAGCTTTAAGTGCAAACATAGGTGAAGTACAGTCAACAAGGCAAGAACAGACGGTTTCATTCTAAAGAGCTTTAAAGTCAATATTTGGTGTGGCTGCTGTCATCCAGCACAGCTGAACTCTCCTCGGGAGCCTTAAGAGCTTGAAAAAAGAAGGCAGCTGGACTTTGTTAGGTTCGTGAACTAATCCAGGAGGCTTCTTCAGTTCTGATCATGTGTCATCACCACGGCGTGAAAAGAAACCGCTGCTGCCACCCACGATGCAGTCTCGAGAACCCTTCACACCTGGCCTCAGGTGACCTCAAGTGTTTTCACCCTTAATACTCAGTGATGGTAATGACCCACGCCTTTCTCCACACCCATCGTCAACAACCACCTCCAAACGGGACGCTTTTGTTTTTAGAGCTGAAGTTTAAAGAAGTCCACTTTCTTTCTTTTCTCAGGTCTGTGGGGCGACGACGACCTGGGTGAGAAGCTGCAGTCGTGCTCTCCTGCAGCTTTCTTTCAGCACTGTTCTGGAATAATTCTCCGGGCTTCGAGGACATTAAAATGTCTGCCCGGCCTTTTGGTCCCACGCTGCTTCAGTAATGTTGTCTGGCTTCTGGGAAGGCTGTGCTGTGACTTTGTGCTCTAGCATGTTCGGTTATGCTTTTAGTGCCCTGGCATTCAGGGGTCAAGCTGAAAAGTGAATCTGTTGTGAATCACATTTTCCAAGATAGCATCGTACGCTGGGTCAGATTACAATGGTGCTTTTGTGTTCATAATTTCATTGATCTCTTACTGGCTGACATTAAGCTCCCAGTGACGGAGCCGCCAGTTTTGCTTCCCCAAATATTTGAAACCTTAGATTCATCTGTATCAGACCTGTTTGCTCTCATTTCTTAAGGACATGTGGGTCATATGCCGTGTAGTTTACTGCCTGCCACTTCTCCAAGGTCTCAGCCATCAGCTCTTTAATCACCTTGTTGATGCAAATACACAATTTTATTCCGGTCAAATATTCAGCTTTTGCATTTTTCAGTCTTAAAAAAGGGGAACCAACGTGTTTGTGACAGGCTGCTAGTAACAGTTGTGTGTTGACGACACCGATCCAGCCCTCAAGTTAGTTTCTTTTTAACTAAGTGAGTTGTAGGTCTTTGTTTGGTGGCCAGAGTGGCAAATGAAAGACATTCTGTAAAGGTCAGCGCCACAGACTGGATGAGTGACTTAAAACCAGGAGAACTTAACGTCAGAATCTTCCTGATTCAACATAAGGACACGAGTGGACTCCTGCACTGTAGGAGACACATGGCCTGGTAAAGTTTTCTAATGAGTTTGAATTCTGTGAAGGAAACTATGAATTCAAGTGCAATCAAAGGCAAGTATGTAACCAACTGAAGAATGACACAGTTGTGTGCGATTAGCAGTTTTTATTTGAAGCTAAAAGTGATTTTAAGATTGAATAAAGACGAGTAACTGTGACAGATTAGACACAAAAGGCTCACTAAGACTACGAACTACAGACAGATTAAATACACCAGATTACTGTGATAAATGCTGCGTTTCAAAGCTGAACTCTTCTGAAAAGCCGAGGCGCGTCTGCTCGGTCGGGCCTCTCATTCCTCAGATGGAGCGGCCATCTTGACGAGGCTGTCCTTGTCGAACCTGAAGAGCCTCCATCCCTCCTCCTGAGAGAGGTCCTCGGCACCGCGGCGCTTGTAGAACTGGACCGACGGCTCGTTGTTCTCCGCCACCACGAACATCATGCCGGTGCAGCGCGTCTTCATCGCCAGCTGGAAGTGGACGGAGAGGAGTTTAGGTTGGTGCGCTCAAAAGAACAGCCAAAGTCAGGATGCACTTTAGTTTGTAAACACTCACATTACTGAGGTGCCGCAGGATCCCTGAACCGATGCCCAGACCTGCAGAAAGAGGAACAATTCAGGCATCAATGAAGCTGCAGAGCAGGAGTGAATGTAAACAGATGGAGATGTTTTTACCTCTGTACTCATCCATCACATAGAACTCCTCCAAGTAGAGCTGCTTGCCCACCCAGGGGTCGTACGTGAAGTAGTACATGGCGAAACCCACCACCTTGCGATCTGCAGGGAGAAACGACCATGTTAGGCTGTTAGAAACCAGACATCTCATTCTTGAGATTGTGGATAAAATATATGCTGAGACTATGCAGCGCAAATAAAAGCAGGGCTGAGGTTTAATGTTTTGGGAATAACACCAGGCTTACAAGCTGTGGAGGCAAATTCTTGTTTAAGATGTGAACAAAGAGACAGTTGGGCAAAAATAAATAACTGCAACACCAGAAATGGCTCCATGCAGGAAAACTTCTACCTTAACCTTCAACCTCCTTCTTTGGGGAAATCTGCCAGAACTTTCTCGGCCTAATCAGACTGTTTACGAGCGTCTGCGCTGCAGTCACTGGGAATGTGTCCAGATGGTGCCTCCCCTGTAGGTCAGGCACAAACTGTACTTCTCTGTACATCTCAATGGAAGCTACGTTGTGAAGAACAATTAAATAAACATGTTCAGGGGGACTAACACCTGCAGGCGAGCGTCTGACTCTTGGCCTGTATTTACAAAACCAGGATGCACACCCTGTGGAAACGCTGTCTCAGCAGATGGTGGGAAACATTTACTCTCCTTATCAGGTGACATGATAACCTGACGGTTCCTGTGGGAAACTATTCAAGCCTCAGGCTGAAAACGATCCTCCAAGTGTTTTTGCTCCAGAAAGGGGATCTGTGGCGTTTCGTACCTTCACTGCTCTTCTCTCCTTGGATCTCAGTGATGATGCAATGGTAAAACGGGGTGTCACCGAAGCCATCCTCAAGGAGCTCTACAGGCAAACACAACCTTTAATTATTTACACAACAGAGCAGGTAGTCTTTTATTCGTGTGCAGGTGACTTTAAACTCACCTTTCTCAGTCAGTGTCACCTGGTGCTCCATCTCCTCGTATTTTGCAAGTTCCTGGAACAACAATGGGGTGATGTCATTCGTAGTGCGACACAGCACTCCTGATGCAGTTTCATTTTTATTTAGTCCAGAATCCGGTTTGTTTTGAGCTCAATTTCTTAAACAAGCAAAGTGTATTGCAGCTCATCCAGTATTCTAACAAACATTTTATTGTGCGACAAGTCATTTATTGATTAAGAACACAAAAGAATCATTGTAATAATTGGTCAGTATCATTGTGGTGATTAAGATGTGAGCGTCGAGGTTTAGATCTTTTCCATCACTTCACTTTTATTCAATGTGAATGATTGAGCAAATTCACAAGAAATGAATTTACGTTAGGGTCATTAAAAGGACCAGAAAGGAGGGAGGTTGAAAAAAAATAATCTTCTCTTTTTACAGTTGTATGGGAAAAATTTAAAATGGCTTTACACTTTACAAGCCAAAAAGTTAAGTGGAATTAACTAGAAGGAGCCAATTTTATTTATTTTTTAAAGCCAAGTTCACAAGTAAAGTCGGTATGGTCCTTTAAAGTCGGTATATTGTGTAAACTGAAAATGACGTTAACTTTAACTAAGAGGCCTCTAAACGCCCTGATGCTAAATATAGGCGCCACCAGTTTCCAGATCAAACCGGCACCCTCTTCGGGGTTTCGCAGATGTCGCTTGTTTTGTTTTCCTCCACTGTAACGTTTCCGCGTCGGGGTCAGCCATGATACGGACACCGCGTCAGACGGACCATATTTAGACACCCGGCCGCTCTGAGTCATCTGACGGTAAAGAGGCCTCCGGCTCTGACCTCATTCTCGGACATCCTCAGGAAAGCTCACACCTGCCGATGTTTCGCTAGTTAACGGATTTCCACAGCTAACGGATATTGTAACACGTAACAGTTCCCTTTAGCTTTCGACCGCTATATTGAATTCCTGCTCGTTTCATATCAAATTAATTACGTTTATCCCCAAAACGGTATTTGTTTTTTTTAAATCCCACAGGCCTACCTTCACCAGTCGTAATATATCAGGCACGTCTCGGGGTTCAGCTTTTCGTAATTTATACTCCATTTTCTTCTTTTACTTTTTTTCCCTTTCGTCAGAAGTCCTCTGTATGTAAATTGGAAGATTAGGTGTTTCTTCATTCGCCTCGCAGTGGCTTTTCCCCCACAGTCAGCCTCTGGTCCGAACGCGCTCGTCGAGATAAAACATTCAGTATGACTGGCCCTCGGCTGGGTCGCTGCCGCTCTACTGTGCCCCCTTTGTTTATGTCAGGGCTTTTATAGCCGGCTCGCGCTGCAATATAATTGGTCGGTTCACTCAAGTATCGGATTTCTGACAAATCAGCGACACCCTCTGGTCACTTTTTTTGTCCAATCGGGGTACAAAGAACGGTCACATGTGGGGGTCTGTTTTTATTCTGTCATATGTTTTTGATGGAGAAAAGGACCTGGGAAAGTGTTTTTATTCTTTAGTTAAACAATGTTGAACTAATGTTTAACTAATGTATAAGAGTCAAACAATGTGCTAAATATCTAACACATTAAACAAAAACAATAGCCTATCATTTAAGTTACTTAATCAAAAGAGTAACTTAACTGTAACTGTATCTGAAGTTCAGAAAACAACATCAGTTTTGCCCCAGAGATAAGATAAGAAGCACATAGATTTCCAGGTGTTATGAGGACTAGAAACTTTCTTGGGGTGATAAGTTCTTCTAAAACAGATCAGTTTGGCACCAAAATAGTTACGTAACAGATAAACAATTAAATGAAGAAATATTGTTTTTACAGTATTTAAAACAGAAAGGTTCTACTATAGAAAAGTGAAGAACATTATCATAAATACAGGACACTCTGGGCAATAATAATAATAATAATAATAATAATAATAATAATAATAATAATAATAATAATAATAATAAT
>NW_024582789.1:176738-192861 GCF_018398535.1 Haplochromis burtoni
ACTTTTCTGTGATTCTACACATTTATGATGTAGAAAACTGAGACATATTGTTGAAATTGTCCTTCCTTTTCTTTTAAGATATGTCAAGGATTAAATATTTAGTTGAGTGTCTTTACACTGACAGAAAGGCATTCCTGTTCTCCAAGGAAGTGAAGTCACTCAGCAGGGATCTATTTGGGCAGTTGTTGTGAAGGTTTGTCTAATTAATTTTAAAGGTCTTTGAGGAAAAAAATAACCACATGTATGGAATCACCAGTTTTTCACATTTCTTTTTTCCTCCAGGGGGTTTAATTTCAACTCACAATGCTCCAGTACAGACTTCAGTTCAGGTCTCTCCCATAATGCCTCTGTTTGCCCACACAAGTGGCATTTTCCAACACCAGCAGACCCTACATATTCATGTGCAGAGTAAAGTGTGTGTAATGATTAGGTGTGGTTAGATGCTTCGCAGACAGTCGTAGCATTGATGTACAGGGGGGAACAATGATCCTCTGAGCACAGGTCAAAGGCCACCCCCACCCCCACACCTGCAACTGTAACTTAGACTGAAATTGATGCAATACAAGACATTTAATGTCCCTAACAGTGTATAACGTGGTTGTTTTAGTTGCTTTATTTATGACGCTTCTTATACGTTATTTTCTTCTCATATATCTTACCGTTGTTGTTCATTCACTTGTAGAAGACGGACCAGAACGTTTGCCTGTCCAGAAAAGTGTTCAGCTTAAAAAAAAACCAACAACTAAGGGGAAGGTGTGCCTCAGGAGTATCTTGTAGTGAAAACCAGACATTTTTAACCCTTCTGTTATGTTTGTCTCCAAGGTGAAGGAATGACGTTCGTGGGTCAGCTTGGGCATGTTTAGTTATCCAAAACAACAAAAACCCCACAGAATAAACATTGTTCATATCTCATTATTAACTCCATTACTAACTATTTCAGTCATTATTTGATGTAGTTGTGTTCTTTACTGCTCACAGATCATGGTTCGATGAGGATATATGACTTTTTTTAAGTAGAGTGTTGAATAATGGTAGTTGCCAGCTTGTCTCTCTCTCTCCCATCTAACAGTGCTTGTCTCTTGATTATCAAATCGGATGACTCTGGAAAAAATTTGAAGTCTCCAGAGACATTGTGACATGAAATATACGTGTAAATATGTGAAATTAGCTACTTTCATTGTATATGTTGATTACATCTATTAAAGCAAGCAGAATAAGTTCCATGTTGAAAAAATACTTTAAAATAATTTTAAATATAATATTCAATTTTGAAATGGATCACTCCGACCTGAAACATATCAGGAGGGTTAAAGGAGAATCACTTTCCCTTGTTTCCCCTTGTGCTTTGTACGCTATGATATGGTAAACACCTTAATTACAACATGTCGACATGTATCCACTCATCTAATAAATAAATGAAATTATTTATAGATTCATAAAAAAAGTACACAAAGAGTGTTTTGATATTTTACTCATGCATACAGTTAGGTTTGTTACTGTTTCACTGACCCGCGTTTGACAAAAACATGGGTAATTCAATAAATACAAAGTTCAAGGTTCTGGCAGAGAGAGTAACATTCGAGAGAAAAAAATAAGAAGGACAAATTATATTAGAGTGGCAGATTTACATTTCTGTTTTTTATATTTCCGTTTAGCCTAAAAGTTTTTTAAGCGGCTCTTTAGTGAGCGCTAACAGTTTACTTGGAAAATCTCTCAGTGAGCACCACTGTGTCTGTCTGTGTCTAACTTTGTAAGGTTAGCCTGTCAAATAAAGTTCCTGACAGGCTGGACTGAGGGCATCAAGGCCCACGGATGCTGAGCGCTGCGTCATCACGCAGTGGGCGGAGCTGCGTGCCACCGCGGAAGCTACCCCGTCATCAGCTTCATACTCTCCTCAAGAGAAAACTGTGATTCTTCTTCTTTTCTCTCCCTTTTTTCAGCCCACCCGCTTCGTTTGGACCCTCGAGGCCTCGGCTCTGTCATCCCGGTCAAAATGCTCTCACAGAGGTTAGTGACGTAAAACAAAGCTCGTGCGCAGCTGTCTCTGCGGCGTCCGCGCTGTTAACAAGTGACCTAAGAGTAGCGAGGGAAGCGAAGCAGCGATAAACAGCGATTTGTGATGGTCCTTTCTCCGTTATGACTTCAGTGGTGTGTAAATGAAGAGTGACTAGTTAACCAGGCCCACAGAGGGCGGCGGTCTGTTTCCACGAAGGGCGTGTCTGCAGGAAATAAAGACCGAGCAAATCAGGAGGCCTCACACAGGATAAACACCGAAGTTAAGTTATGACAGCTACACAGGCTAGTTCAGAAACCTCTACGCAGTTTACACTCCTACATGCGCTTTATAAATAAGTAATGAGGTCAAAATGACCACTACGAAGAGTTTCACATGCACAATACACACATAATAATAATAAAAACAGAAATGGCCGAAACATTATCAGTTAAAATGTTTGATTTTAAAAAGACGCTAGTTCTTCTTTTCATCCTCCTCTGTCACTCTTTGCATGTCCTCCTTCACCACATCCATGAACTTCCTCTAACTTCCTCTTTTCCATCCTTTCTCCCCATCTTCACATGTCCAAACACTCATCCTGAGCTGTGTCTCTAATTACTAATCATACCTAATCCCATTCATCCGGCTCACTCCCAGTGAGAATCTGAGCATCTTCAACTCCTCTTTCCATCGTTTTTGTCAGCAGCACTGTCTCAGAACCACAGATCATAACAGGCCTCACTACCATTTTACAAAACTTCCCTTTTGTGACTCATCTTCACCTTCATCCTGCCTTCTTCTTCAGCTCTAAGGTTGCTGTCTGTTACACGACTTGAGTGTAACACGAAGAGTAAAAAACAGTGAGACTTCCTAGTTATAAATGCAGTGGAAAATTAGTTAAAGATGTAAAATCTGTAAGAAGACGACTGAGAAAGACCAACAATATTAGTAAGACTTCAGGAATGTTTTAAAAGATACTGATGAAGAAAGCTGAAGGCCCTCAGGCAGGTCCTTCGACAGCTGAGGGGCACAGATGAAACCAAACAGAGATTCGGGGTTTCTTCTACACAGAGGAACTTTAGGTTTGGTCAGAGTCAAAGAAATAATCAGTATTGTTATCAAGTTCTTTTTAAATTCCTTTGTCAGAAGAGTTGTGAACTTTTTGTTATTCCAGTCATTGATGCATTGTTAAAAATAAAGGACAGATTGCTGCTAATCCAGGTAACACAGACTCACTGACTGTTCATGATAACTGTCCTGTGACCCAGTCTAACAATAATTAAGATCATTGAATGTACTCTTATTTTTAAAATTGTATTTTAATCTCATGGAGATTACATTTTAAAAAAAGATGTTCAGAAAGTGGACATGCAGTAACGAGCTATAAATGTGACTAAGCTGCAGAGAGTCACGCTCCTCTCATGGGGGGGCGGTAACAGTCCGTCTGATCAGCTGTTCGGGATCTAAACCGCTCACATGCCCGGCCTGAAATAGAGGCGGTCGGTGTGCGTGCCTGGAACAGGACTTGGTCATTACAGGAGTTTTTCTGCTTGCTTCAGGTTTCTGCTGCTGCGATCGGCCGCGTCCTTCACGAGGAGGTCGTTCTGCACGGGAGGAGCGTTGAAGCAGGGCAAGCAGGGAAAGGCACCTGACATGATCGAGGGTGAGAAAGCAAATGCACTTCCTGTTTCACATCGCCTGATTTAACAGCAAGAACACAGAGGGGTAAAGAGTGAGCAAACACATGTCAAATCAGAGCTATGATGGAACAGTTTACATACGTGAAGCTAGTAACAACACAATGCAAATGTCATGTAATATGATGATTATCACATCTATGATGAGTTCCTGTTGCCACCAGGTGGCGTTATGCCATTTTAGAGGTCTCCAGACTCTTAGCAATCAGCTGACGATTGTGGCAGATTAGATATTTATACATCTGAGGTATAGTAAACTCTTGTGTTGTGGTGAAGCGTCAACATTTACGATGACACAACAAACCTTCAATGCAAACTCAAAAGTTTCACAATTCTGCATTTGGGAGGTCTTTACGTTGAAGTCACCAAAATGTATTATTTTTATCGCTCAATACACTTAAATTTAATGACCTAGGTGAGCTTAAAATTACATAAATTGTGAACAGAGAACGACAACATGTATTAGGCCCAAGTATTCAGAGTTTGTTTCAAGTTTGTTTCTATTCTATTTTTATTCTAAATCAATAGAGTAACATTTAGGAGTAAGTGCGCAGAGGAAAGTAAAAGCTGTTTGTAACCACAAAGCTTCACACAATTATGTAAAAATGAAATTCTGCCTCAAGCCTGGAAAATGAAAATTTACCTTTAAAGATAAAAAGCTTGAGTTTCTTTAAGGTTTTCTCAGAGAAGCTTTGTTGTGCATCCTGGGATGTTGGATTTGTGTACCTGGTTTCATAAAGGTTGATGAGAGAGAGTGCTGCGACGCCATGAATATTTTCACTGGTTTCCATCATGTTAAGTGTGATTTACTTGTGTAAAAGATAATAATAAACAAAGCAAGGCCCTAAATAGGACCGGCTGTATCCTTAGTGGAACAAAGTCTCTGCTGTGTTCAGGACAGAAGTGTTTTCACTTTGTACATTTGAGTTTATTCTGGTCTCCTCATGAGTCCGTCGTCCTCTGAGCCCCGTGTGTTTAATCCTTTGTGTTTCTCCACAGGAAATCCACAGTTTCATGTGTCAAATGGTGCGTGTTGGTAAACCAAGATGAATCACAACTATCTGAACTGACGAGCTTATTAATTGTCTTCTAATTTACTCTAATTACATTTTAACTCCTCCCTGCATGTTTCCCCCCGACTGTCTCCTAACTGAAGTTTCAGCTTCTGCTGTTCAGCCTTTTCATAGAGCTGCATTTTATGTTCAAAGACGTCTCCTCTGGCAGAAACAAACCTTCCTGTAGCAGGAACTCTCTCGTCTTCTTCCCTCTGTGGCACTCAGCTTCAGTTTTATGTTTTCTTGCTGTTCAGACGTTGCTGAGCTGCAAGTCTCAGATCACATTGTAAAAAATGTGCTATATTTAATGGCAGCCTCCAAACTCCAGTGTTCAGATCTTTCATACATCTGGTTCGTCTTTTGTTTTCAGTGCGAAACAGGCTGAGAGAAATCGTGGGAGCTTCCACAAACTGGAGGTAACTGGCACGACTCACAGTTCAAAATCATCTTTATTTACCTCATGCTGTCTGAAATGAGCTGGTTTAGCTCCTCCCCCTTTAAGCCACCTAAGGCTTCTGTGCATTAGATGAGTATATTATTCTCATCCTCTCTCTGTGACATCATACAGACCCAACAGTGAAAAAAACTGTCAGAAACATGCGTTTTTACACACAGACTGACCTCATTTTACAAACGTTGTGGTTAATATAAACATCAGCTGTTGTAACAGTGTATATATGATAGAAAGTAAGGAAAATATAATAGATTTACTTTAAATCTTAGTATGAATCCATTTCTGGTGAAACAAATCTGTTTGTGACTCTCTGCCTCTAAAAGAATCGGCAGCTGGCCTCTCCTTAAAAATCACAGCATCCTTAATCATTTCTCAGCAAATGTTAAAAGCCGCCACTCAGTCTGCAGCCTTTGAATGCAGTAATAAATTTTGCTTTGATCGTTACGTTTTGGCAAGATTATCAAAAAAGACATTTTTGGTCATTTTGCTTTCACAGAGTTACTTTTGAGTTTGTTCATTTGCTTTGTGAAAAGCTGTCTGGCTGGATACTCGAGATTTAGGTTTGTCCTGTTGTTGCCTGCGGTCGTTCAGCTTTGTCAGACAGCTTTAGTACTGTTAGAGGTTCCACAGGGTTCTGCTCTCGGACCCCAGATATTTTATATTTACGTGCCAACACTCACTTGAATAATTATTTTAAAAATCCTCAGCATCAGATGTTATTGTATTGCAGATGACACACATATATATGACTCCCATATCGTTCCTCTCTCGTCTCGTGTTACTCCTGTAATTTTATCAGTCTATTTAATCTGCTGTAGAATCGCCTTTTTTTCTGGTAAGAAAAAAAAGCCGGTCATTTTTATCTGGAGGAATTTTGAGAAAAAAAGTAAATAATGTGTTCATTTCCTGTCTGTTAGATTACTGCTGTTCACTTTTCAGTACACAATTGTTAAAGCTTTTAGCTTCCACACACCTAAATCCAACCCTCACCTTCAGTATTTCTAACTGAAGTCCTAAAAATAAAGCTGACTGAGCTCATTTATCAGCAGTTAGATGACACATTTTTGCTGTTACTGTAATTACAGGACTTTTTATTGCTTTTTTTGCTTAATAAATATTATAAAAGATAAATCTAAAGAAAAAAGTGGTGAGAAAGTGGGACAAAACTATCGTATAATCAATAATATTAATACCAATGAAATATATTTACATGAACAAATCCAGGGAGTCTATTTTTAACATGTTATATTTAGTGATGCGGTCTCGTTCTCGTCTGCAGCGACCATCAGCAGGCCATGGCGGAGCGTGTCTCACTGTCATCCATGTTGGCCAAATCTCAGAACGAACTTCCTGCCAAGAGGATGAAGGACAGCTACCTGGAGGTGCACCTGCCCCTGGGCTCTGAGCCACAGCTCAGGGAGAAGTATCTGACCCACCACAACACCGTCAGGTAAACACGCAGAAAGCGGAGACAGTAAAGTGAGTGAACGGGCAGACCAACAGTACGTTTACCATGAAAGGAAAATCTAAGAGCTACATGACAGTCTGATAAATCCATGTCTCCTCCATGTGAATGGTGATGGGTTCAGTTACATTCTTTGTATTGGATAAGCAAGAACCTCCAGAGCCAAAAGCTGCACTTCCCCTAATGGCCACTGGAGGCAGGCTCCAAAAAGACCCCTGTGTTAAAGTGTCTGTTTACGGTGGAAACAAACTTGTTTACAGCATGCTGCAAAAACTTCATAGCTACTGTCCTGACTGCTTTTATGACTCGCCTGTTTAAATGCTAGAAATTGAACCCTGTGTTTGTGCGCAGTCATCAGAAAATGAATGCAGCCTGCTCTCTGAGTTAATGTGGTCCAGTACGTCTGCGCTTCAGTTTTGACCTTCTAACTGTTTTCTGTCTCGTTTCAGGTTTGGCAGAATCCTGGAGGACTTGGACAGTTTAGCAGGTACACAGCAGATTAGATGATGGGGAACTTCACTCATTCAAGCACTACTTACACAGTTAGGGTCATTTAAACTTGGGCGCTGAAATATGGACAGGAAGTGTAGACTCTCAGCTTTTATTTGAGGGTATCCACATTCAAACTGGATGAAATTGTTACAGGAGTGTTAAAATCTACAGTTTGGTACATCCTGTGAAAGGAAGAAAGCACTGCTGAACTCAGCAACGCCAAAAGACCTGGATGTCCAGCCATCGAAGTGAACGATACTCTCCAGGAGGTCTACCAAGTCTACCATAAAGAGAAGTGGGTGTGAAAGTAAATACTCAGGGTTCACTGCAAAGCGAAAGCCAGTCATGATTCTCAAGAATAGGGAGGCTAGACTGGGCTGGACAGGACAGAAGGGGCCGAATCAATGCTGATGTGTTCAGAGACGTACTGTCTGCTCAAACCCAGCTGAACGCAGTCAAACCGATTGGGCGGCGTTTCATAATACAGATGGACAATGACCCCAAACATATAGCTAAAGCAACCCACTCCTGAATGGACCAGTCAGTCGCCTGAGCTTAACCCAGCTGATCATGTATTTCAGTTGTTGAAGATTAAGCTTTGGACAGAAAGACCCACAAACCAACAGGTAAAGGCCTGGCAGAGCATTAACCAGGAGGAAACCAGCATCTGATGATGACCATGAGCTCAACACTTCAGGCTGTGATCACCAGCACGGGGTTTTCAACTAAGTATTAGAAATTAACGTTTTGTTTTGAGTTATTTAACTTGTCCACCGAAACGAAAGGATTCAAGCCACTGAATTAAAGCTGAAAGTCTGCATGTGGGTCATTTCAAATTCACTGTGGTAATGTAGAGAATCAAAATATTTATGGACCTAACTGTAATTTCTCCTCTTCTTTCTTCCTCAGTCCTCATCTCTTACTCTCACACCTACAACTCAGAACTAAAGAGGTCTCCTCTGTCTATTGTCACCGCCCTGGTGGACAAAATCGGTAAGAATCTCTCAGGTACAGGGTACAATAAACCACTTTGGTTTGTTTACCACTAATATCTTTGTGTGTGTGTGTGTGCGTGTGTGCGTGTGTGTGTGTGCGCGCGCGCGCTTGTTCAGACATGAGGCAGCACGTCATCTACCCCGACTGCGACATCAAGTTCACAGGTCATGTGACGTGGGTGGGGAAGTCCTCCATTGAAGCCAAGATCCACATGTCACAGGTGGGCTCGCCTAACCTGCTTACTCGACTATATGCAATATATACAAAGAGAGTAATTAAATGAAGAGTCTTAACCCTGTTTATGCTCGCTGGTGGTGTAAATAAAAACCAAGTGTTTGTCTCTCCTGCAGTACCGTGACGGAGCGTACGCCTCCGTTCTGGATGCTACATTCGTCATGGTGGCCCGAGACCCAGGAAACAAGAGGTATTACATCCTGTACAGTGCCAGTGCTTTTATTTTGAAAAAACACGAGTTTAGAGAATCCCATTTCTAGATCCCAGGGCCCTTTTTTTGAAAATCTGACATAGTTGTGTTCAACAGAACCAAAAGTCATTTTATTTGCCTACGAAACACAGTTTGGGGGTTAATGAAAGTAGCGTTATAGTTTCCATGTTGCAGAGGCTGTTAGGGTCCAAGAGACATAGATCTGATCGACCCTCTGAGTATCTTACCTCACAGAGATTTAAGAGTTGGGATTAATAACTATGAGGGGCTCTCTGCCCAGCACTGTACATCTGGATTCTGTCCTCTGCTCGTGTGCTGCCTCAGGAGATTTTGCATTATTACATTTGTTTGTTTTGGCTCTCTGCATCGAGAAAGTGTTTTCATTGAGGACTAATTATGTGCACGGAAATCATTTTATTTCTCATTTCCTGTGCAGATTTATTTTTGCACAGAGCTTTGCTTCTCAGTCCTAAAAGTGGCACGGTAAACTCATGCTGTGTTTCTCTCATACTTATTTAATACTCTGTGTTTCTGCTTCTTTTCCCTTTTCAGGGCAGCGTTTGTAAATCCACTGACGCCTGAAGGACCCGAGGAAGAACGACTCTTGCAGGAAGGCGAAGGTGAGAGCTGATGAAACAATCGCAGCTTTTATGAAGAGCTTAGTCTTTTTGCATGCTGATCTTGACGCTCACTCTCCTCCAGCTAACAAATCCCGCCGTGTGGAGCTGAGCACTGCGTCGCTGCTGAAGGTCGCTCCCACACAAGACGAGAGGACGGTCGTTCACGGCCTTTTCCTCAACACCCTGGACACCAAGTACGACTGAAACATCACAGGATATCATGAGGATGTTATATTTGCTTCATATATTAAGATACTCTGTTAAATCTCTGTGGATGTTTCTGCAGCACAGTCAGTTTCCGCAGCAGAATTCTGCCCCCAAACTCAGTGTGGATGGAAGATGCCAAACTGAAAGGACTGGAGATCTGCCATCCTCAGGTGAGAGGACGGATAAATAATAAGAAGGAGAATTTATTTCTACACTGAGGTTCATTTTAGGCTGTGAATATATGCAAGGTGTGATTGAAAAGCCAGTTTACGTAATGTACTTCTGGTCACTTTCCCACTGAAGATCATCTTCTCGTGCACCTCTAACTTGAATTCAGCCTTTTAAGTCTTCCCTGGAGATTTAACTGGAGCCTCTGGAGCTGTTTGTACCAAAGCAAGACAATGCGAGTCCACCCGATGTGCTGCTCTGTCATAGCCGGAGACTCGACTCTCTACATCAGCGATGTTCCTCCACATGAAAGACGGCTTATGTTGATCAACAGAAGTTTGAGGTTTGAAGTTCGTGGAGAAAATAAAGAGCGTACAGTGCAAAGCTGAGGACTCAGGAACACGACTTTTAAGGATTCATGCTGGAAGCTGTGTAGACCAGAGGAGATGGTCTTGAAGGGGAGATTCCTAAAGCTTTTTGTAATCACACCTTGTATATATATGAACTCTTTACTTGGATATTTCCTTGAGTTGTGTTTCTTTTTTTCCTAAATACCAGCAGCTACGTTTACATGGGGAAAATGGATCTTTTGTGGTTTCCAGTTTCATTTATGTTCCCAGTTTAAACCCTAAATTATTTCAGCTGGAAAACTTAAAAAACCTGTTTCTGTGTTTGTGTTGACCAGGAGAGGAACATCTTTAACAGGATATTTGGAGGTTTTCTGATGAGGAAAGCTTACGAGCTCGGCTGGGCCAACGCCTGCTCCTACGGGTGAGACATTTAGACTAAAGGGTTAAAGAAACATCAAAGAATAACTGCTGTAAATGTTGTTGCTCCTTGCCGTGTGTTGCAGGGGTTGTCGGCCGAGTCTGGTGGCTGTCGATGATATCCTCTTCCAGAAACCTGTGGAGATTGGATCTTTGCTGATGCTCTCATCGCAGGTCAGAGCATCTTCTTTATAGGTGGTCTACCTGTATGGCTTTCAGAGTTAGAGGCCAGCCAATGGGAAAAAAAGGGAGGAGTTAGATTAAAAAAGTGAAATATTTCACTTGGAGCTGATGGAGACCAAAAATGGAGCTAAACTAAAGTGATTGTCCTTTAAGAGGAATGTAAGATGATGTTTATTTGCTAACTTTTTACACCTACAGCACTTTTTGTAAAAAATGATATCATAGGAACTAGATGTTTTTTTTACATGTGTTTTTGTGACTGAGATTAGACCAAGAATGAAGATGTTTTGAACTGAATTATCGGAGGTCACCTCTACTGCTCCATATTCTTATACTTGGACTTTGCTAGAGAAGCTTTGGATGATTCAAAGTTCAAAATAATCCTGATTTTTCTGACACCTTGGAGCAGCCTCTCAGTGAATCCTGTCTCTAAAACTGGCCTTTTTAGCCCCGCCTCCTTTAATCGAACTTTCCTCTGATTGGCTAAACAAGAATTAAGCAACACGTTTCTCTGTCCACCTTTAATATGAGCATCCACCACTGGAACAGGAGACACGAGACAAAAAATGAGGACAATAATTACATGAGCAGGATAAATGACGTTTTTATGTCTTTTTTGTGCTTCGGCTGTTTGTGTCTTTGTTTTTCAGGTGTGTTACACTCAGGGCACGTACGTCCAGGTCAGAGTTCACAGCGAGGTGTTTGACCCGCTGACCCGACAGCACAACACCACCAACATCTTCCACTTCACCTTCACTTCAGACCGCGACGTCCCCAACATCATGCCCAAGACTTATGGAGGTGAGCCGGTGCAGACAGGAAACAGTTAAAAAAAGAAATCTGATTTATATCCATGTCAGTAAGTTCCTTTCAGAATAAATCAAACAAACTTCCACGTTCAGTGCAGAAAGAAATCAACTATTAAAACGGTTGTTAAATGTTAATTTAGCTGCTGGTTGTTATGATCACGTGTTCGTTGATCGGCACTTCTCGCTTTGACTCACTCTTTTCTACTGAGACATTTACTGTGTCACGTTTTAAAAACTAGGAATAGTAGATGTTTCAGCAGCATTTTCAGCTTTTTTTCAGGTTTCCATGACAACCTGTTGCAATTTTATTACTCACTGGGTGCAGCCTATGCTGGCAGGTTAATCTACAGGTGACCCATGATGTTAGCTCCTCCACAGCCACCGAATAAAAGCCAAACTTTAAAAACTTAAAAAAAATCCTGCACATAGAGTTGTTGATTAATCTGGGATTACAGATCTGACTTGTTCTGTATTCAAAGATCAAACTGAAAGGAAGGAGAACAGCTGTGTGTACTGATGTGGATGTTTTGTGTGTCTGACAGAGTCGATGCTGTACCTGGACGGAAAGAGACACTTTGACCAAACCGTGGCGTGCTGAGGCGTCAAACTGAAGCCTTTCAGCATCCAGATGCCGAGCTCCAAGTGTTTCAGTGTTGATGAGAATAATGAATGAATTTTATGTTCTGACATGTTTTTATATCACGGTTTCTGAATTTTGAACAGCCCACAGGCACTTTGTTTGAATCTTGTTGCTTCAGTCGATCTGGAGGTTTACAAATTGATGTGTTTGGCGCACTACAGCAGATGCTTTTCCCCCCATGTTTCTCTATTTTATACTCTTATCATTTTCCCCACTTGTCAGTGTTACAGCCTCTCAACTGTAGAAAACGAGGTAAGCACTCCAGCCCTTCTCATCATAACCTCATTCACTTCGACTCCTCGGTGTTACGATACAGCGTGTTACGTTTTTATATCTCACTGTTGCTTACACGCACAAACAGCTTTTCTTTTTTACACTTTATTATGATGCTGCTGCAAAAAGAACAAGGGTGTCAATTATCTGGCCTTAACTGGTGTATTTACTCGAATGTAATAAAAAAGTTTTATTTATCTCGGTGTTACAGTTGTTCCTGTGTGTTTCTTTTTATTTCATTCTGTACAGCTGACGCTCGATCACTGGTTAATTTTGCCACGTAAATATGAGAAACCAGCAGCTTTGCCTTGTTAACACACAGCAGCGTTTCTTATTTTGACATGTTTAACCTCTTGGTTTGCAGTAAATAATGTTTGTGACAACGGCCTGATGTATGTCACTTACCAACAGTTCGGTAAAGATAACCACACCACACAACCAATGCTAGCTTTTTGATGACTTTTATTTTCTGTTTGTCATCTATGATCTGTAAAGTGCACAGCTAAGGAAACCTCAGAACAGGGTCAAAGCAAGAAAAATAACCAAATCTTTGGCTTTCAAAATAATCTGTTATTAAAAAATAATTTCCCAAACAAAAAAATAAAATAATGAACTATTTATTTAATCTATCGTTGAGTGGAGGCTGCAGGTCGAGCCAGGGTTTAAAATTAATTACTAACGTTTAACTTGTTAAAATAAATTACAATGATTAGCGATTAAGGGTAATAGTGGGGCGTAAACATGCCTCTCTAGTTGTCGTCTAGCTATAAATACCGGAACCAATATTGTGTGGGACTGTGGGAGTCGGCGCCGTTTTCTGCGCGTACACTAACACGGAGCATCCTTCGTTAATCCTCTTCGGGCTCCGGTCCTCTTGGTCGTCTCCGTGTGTAGCATGAAAACCATGTTAGCCATTATCTCTAACGCACTGTGCAGGATGACCGGCAGGAATGCGGTGAGTTTTCGGGGGTTGGTGTGGACACGGAGGCCACGTTGTGTGCCGGGGCCGGTCCGCGCTAACCATTAGCTCGCCTTGTACTGTTTAGCTTGGAGGGGGCTGACCTTGTTAGCGGCAGCTAACATTAGCACTGGTGGCTGGTTTGAGCTCTTATTTGCAGTTTGCATGTTGTGGTCAAAGAATGGCTTATTTATGCTCTCATGTGATTGGCTGACTGGACGGAAGCATGCATGAATGCAGTGACATGGCTACAGTCGGGGTGCTAGCTCTTTACCTCTAACCCTGAATATGTTATGCCTCTGGTGGTCTGCCTTCCTCACACAGCACGGAGAGCTTGTACTGCCACGCAGGCGCTGATGTGATCAATACCGACCAGCATGGGCGCTTAAACACGTGGACGAAATATTAGGAACATATTTGAAATGCAGTATAGGGGCTTCTGTGAGTGCACCATGCAAATGTAAACCTCTCACTTTGCTCTCAGGTGTGCTACCTCCAGTGTTTGTCTCTAAAACCTTTATGAGCATGGCGCACGTTTTGAGAAAGTACACGCAGTTACATGTTTTAAAATAAAAACGTACGTGTATAAATGTGCAGAGCCGTGTACGGTAAAGACAATCGCGTAGGTTAAAGAAGTATGTTCATCCTAGAAATCCAGAGGTGACTTATCATTGCCTACCATGGTGATGTAGCCACCGTCCTAACATTGAACGCTCTGATTATAAGCTGAAGAGGGCTAAAGAAGCCATTACTATGGCTTCATAGTACACTTCTTTTAGTTTCCCATGCTCAAATATTAACTTTTAGATGACGTGAGATGTAAAGAGGATGCTAGACTTCCTTCAGGGTTCAAAATCAGGCCAATCAAGAGATGCTGGGTCAGTTTAAAACACATCAGCGCCTCCCTGTGGGTCAGTAGGACTGGCAGCAGCATGTCGAGTGTTTGTTGTGGTGCATCATTTACAGAAGCTTCCTACAGGCACTGCTTAACTAATCATATCATCCAGAATGAGATGAAGAAAACGCTGATAATGCCTCAGTTGAGTCTCACGCTTGCCTGTGGGAATCCTGTTCCCTTTTCCGCTGGTGCTCACTCCTACCCTCCGGCCTCCCTGCTGTTTTTATTCACACACAAACTCACTCAAAGACTCCCCATTCATTTTTCGCTTCTCTCCCTCCTCTCCCACCTCTCCCCGTCGCCTGAACCCTAGGGAGCCCAAACAGTGTCTGAGGTAAGCAGCTGCTGATGTTTGTCTGCAGGCTCCGTCCTGCTGTGGTGGTGGTGGTTCCCAGGGAGCTAACTGAAGCGCAGCGAAAAGAATCGCTGTAGCGTTTGCAATGATTCTCCTCATTGGTGTGGAGTGTTTGTAGTTCTTTATAGTCTTTGAGTCTTTTTTTCATTTAACACGTTCATTCCACACTTGTTTGCTGTTTATTTCCTAAAACATTAATTTCACACTGGTACAACATTAAGGTGAATTTTCAGCACCTAAACAAACGGGTATCACTTCCCCCAGATTTGGGTAGCCGTGAATCAACTTTGAGTCATTACGAAAACCCCAAAAATGATCTTAAACCGGCCAAAATAACAAATGTCAGGGTTCATTTATCATTAATGTTGTGTTTGTTAATAACATTAAATTAATAATAAAATAAAAATCAATCCTGAAATGATAAAATTAAAATGACTTGTAAGAACACTAATGCATCAATTAAATGAAGAGAAAATGAGTAAAATTACAAACAAAGTAATACTTGATAATCTTCATTTAAAAAGTCAAAATAACATATTTTAAAATCGGTTTCATAAAATGTTCTTAAGCTGCAAAGATATTCATTAACTGACTAAAAAACAGCTATAAGGCCTGTAATCTACATAAATGGCTTTGCTGGTGCTGAAGTGATTAATCTGGGATTACAGATGTTGTGCTTGTGTGAACACGTTGGGCTGGTTTCAGTCTGTCCCCTCTGTGTGTGTCTCATCTTTTTAGACTCCACCTGTCATGTCTGTCTAGCTACAGCTCCTCTCTCACCTGTAGAGCTCCACTGGGCGTGCTCTGTGCTCTGGTCTGATTGGTTGGCTCCTTTTGTTCCCCAGCTGCTGACTGACCTGTCAGAGTTTGTTGATCTAACATCGCCGGCGGCGCCCGCCTCTGCACAGACCCAGCGGCTTCCACCTAAACCGCCTCCAACAGCAGTCAGTACTAGAGCAGCGTCTGCGCTGTTAGTTAGCGGCTGTGCTGACAGACCAGTAAGGACTCGTGAAGCTTCCTCCATGTCTGCTGCCTGCTCACTAACAGGGCCGGGGAACCTAACCAGAGCTGCTGCATGGATGGATATGTATGACTTAAGAACAAATGACCTTATATGCACCGACATGTCTCGTTAATGCTGCACTCCGAGCCGTGCAAAGCAGGGAGATTTCTTTGATCCCAAAAATGAGGTGAAAAAAAATGATCAGCTGTTTCTTATTTTAAACATGGTTACGTGTCCAGAATTTCATAACTGGTGCATTCCCAGTCAAAATGATTCCATATATTGTGGGAAGTGTTTTCCTTTGTTTTTGGCTCTGGGACCATCGGGTAACTGTTTTATGGGTTAATTGTCAAACAAGGGCTTCTACTAACTCTACTCCTCCTGATCTATAAATCTGTCCCATAACTTTGATCATTTGATTATAAAAGTCAGAAAATTACCTAGAAAACTTAAATAAATTACAGCTCTTGGCAAGGTAGAAACTGACACTTTCGTCATTACAATGATCAATTTATCAGAACTATTTTTCTTTCTCTTGGTCTTTAAGTTAAATCCTACGTGCACATTATACTTTCATGAGCTAAAATGATCCCGGACAAACTGGCGCTCCTCGTCGGGCCCGTCCACACCAGGTCTGCTGCC
>NW_024582789.1:192881-194204 GCF_018398535.1 Haplochromis burtoni
CCTACGTGCACATTATACTTTCATGAGCTAAAATGATCCCGGACAAACTGGCGCTCCTCGTCGGGCCCGTCCACACCAGGTCTGCTGCCTTTTTTTTTTTTTTTTTTTTTTTTTTTTTTTTTTTTCTCGTGGGGAACCTCACCAAACTGTTTCACCTGAAGATTCACCTGAAGAGGTGACCGTGCACATAAACATGACTGATCTGTGTACAGTAAAAGCAGCAATGGTTATGTGCAAGTCTGCAGCTTGCAGGGCTGCAGCTGAGCACAGCTTTGAGGCATTTCTATGATCTGATATTTTACAGACAAAACAATTACTCAAAGGTTCTTATTGAAGAACTAAATTACCTTTATTAATTAACTGTCCATCAGCGCACACGTGGTGCAGGACAAAACAGGAGTCTATCAGACTGTTGAAGGGCCTGTTCAGTAAAAACCACAGTGCATTATTGGACTGGGTTTGTTCTCCCTCCCTGTTACTGACCTCCACAGTGTCAGAGTACTGAAGGTTAGTGTGTGTATGAACCACCTGATCCCGCCCATCTGATCCCACCAACCCCGCCTCGCTCCTCCCCCTGCTCTGATGAGGAGGGCAGCCGTCACGCTGCTCAGTGTGGAAGACCTGTGACCGCTTTAAGTTGTGTTGTGATGCTGCAGTGATGGAAACGCTGTTTCAGTTGGTTGTGTTTGTGTTCCAGGGAGCCAGAGTTGTTGTCTCCCGCTCCTTCGCTGACTTCACACCCCAGGCGACCTTTGACATCAAGGTGGGCACAAACGAGAATCACTAATGGCAATCGCAGACTGAAGGAAGGGGATTTTTACCCCCATAAAGCTGCGATCAGTTAAACATCTTAGTCGATACCGAACGTAACATGAAGACGTCAGATCAAACTAATCCAATGATGATCCTCATTGGTGTGGAGTGTTTGTAGTTCTTTATAGTCTTTGAGTCTTTTTTTCATTTAACACGTTCATTCCACACTTGTTTGCTGTTTATTTCCTAAAACATTAATTTCACACTGGTACAACATTAAGGTGAATTTTCAGCACCTAAACAAACGGGTATCACTTCCCCCAGATTTGGGTAGCCGTGAATCAACTTTGAGTCATTACGAAAACCCCAAAAATGATCTTAAACCGGCCAAAATAACAAATGTCAGGGTTCATTTATCATTAATGTTGTGTTTGTTAATAACATTAAATTAATAATAAAATAAAAATCAATCCTGAAATGATAAAATTAAAATGACTTGTAAGAACACTAATGCATCAATTAAATGAAGAGAAAATGAGTAAAATTATAAACAAAGTAATACTTGATAAT
>NW_024582789.1:195750-223250 GCF_018398535.1 Haplochromis burtoni
GATCACTGCAGAGCTGGAAAGGTGAGGGTTTAGATTTTGAAAAAATAAATTTAAAATAAAACCTCTGTGCTGCACTCAGTTCTTCATACATGTGAAGGTAGAAGTCCATGGACACCCACGGGCTTTAATTTTGAAGGGTTCTCGTGGTGGAGAGTTTCCTGTAGGCTCTCTAAAAGGCTCTAATCTTCCAGAGCATCGATGTGAAGCAGCACTTTGTGTTTCAGGGTCCCATCATAATGGAGCTGCAGACCTACCGTTACCATGGACACAGCATGAGTGACCCAGGTGTCAGGTGAGTTACCTTTCTAAGTCTGGATTTACCGGACCCTGGGGGAGTTGTGATTTTTCTGAGTAATTTGGTTTGACCTCCTGCAGCTACCGTACCCGCGAGGAGATTCAGGAGGTCCGCAGCAAGAGCGACCCCATCTCCATGCTGAAGGAGCGCATGCTCAGCCACAACATGGCGTCTGTAGAGGAGTTCAAGGTGAGCGTCCAGACGGCAGTGATACATTCACAGCTTCAAACTGTTTTAAATGTCGGCAGCTGCAGGGATTACAGCACCTGATTTCTCTCCCGTCAGGAAATCGACATCGAGATCCGTAAGCAGGTGGAGGATGCGACTCAGTTCGCCACCTCGGACCCGGAGCCGCCGCTGGAAGAGTTATGCAACCACATCTTCTCCAACAACCCGCTGCTGGAGGTGCGCGGGACAAACCCCTGGTCCAAGCTCAAGTCTGTCAGCTAGACTCGGACCACACACTCAACCTTTATCCCTCACACATTCAGCACCTTCCCCCTCGACTTTAGGTCTCAGCACCTTCTCGGGACTTTGAGGTTTTTCCTTGAAACCTGTCAGTGTTATTTATTTATAGTTTACTGTATAACTGTGAGATATTATTCGTGGTGGAGTCAGAGGTGTTGGACAGGATAAACATGCTGCACTGTAAACGCACAAATCCCAACATCTGACATGGAAACGTGTCTGTTAGAAACCTTCTCCATGTTTATCCTGCATTTTAAACCCTCAGGAGATTTTTAAATGTTCCAAACTTGTGTAGATATTCCCTCAGACGTGTGACTTTAAACTTGGGAAATGCAAATGTGATGGATTGTTCTGATAGTAAAACGCCTTTAATGAGGAGTCGCAGCCTGAGCTTCATTCCAGAGCAGTCCTCATCTGAAGCAGGTTCAGTGTCCAGGATAAGGACACAATATCAGTGTATGTAACCATAAAATGGCTCTAAAAATGTGTTTATAAGCTGAAGATGAAAGCAAGACTTTAGCTGCTTGACTCGACTACTGACAAGACAAACATCCGGACTTGTGTGGGGAAACTGAAGCTGGCAACTGGATGCACTACATTTGAGACTTTCTGGGCACTTTATGAATTTAAAGGAGTCTGTTATAAGATCTTTCCTCTGTGTTCTTTAAAGTTTACTGTATCTGAGCCTGTACAGATATAAAGCTTTCTTATTTACCTGTCTGAATGGTGGAAACTGAAGGTTGTGAAATAAAACGACTTTAAAGCAAAGTGGAAACGTGTTTGTGTTTGAATCCTATTTTATTTGCTCAGCTTTCAAATGTGTTTACAAAGTAATGCTTCAAATATGACTCAGTTGATCAAACTAAAGGAAATCCATGAGCTGTTCAGTTGTTCCATCCTCAACCACTAGATGTCACTATCATGCTGAAAAACTGCTCAAAACTAAAAATTTATTTATTTTTTTCATCTTAATTAGAGTAAAATTTATTTATTTTTTTTCATCTTAATTAGAGTAAAATTCTCCCCCGGCTTTATCCTGGTTTATTGTCAGCTTCATAGTATAAAAATGAACATGTCTGCCCCCCCCCCCCCCGTTGTCGCTTTATTAAAGCTTTATGAACGAAATTCATGCTCGACTCCAACATGAAATGCTGTAAGTTTAAACCACTGAAAAGTTGTCACAGAAAACGGAAAAAATGACAAAAGTATTCAAAACTGGATTTTGTAGCGACGCACAGCTTTAAGGAAACTATGCGGTGAATCCAGGAGTTACGTTCATGAGGTTCTTTGTGTTTGTTTTTGGTTATTGTTTAGTTTTTGATCTCGTTTTGTGTACTTCAGAAGTCATTTTCCTTTCTGTGCTCGTGTTTCTCGTTTTTGTGAGATTTTCATATATACGTATATTTTGAGTGGTTTATGGTCACTGCATAGTGTTCATTTGTATGTTTTTCTGGTAACTTGGCATTTCATAGGTTTTCACACATTTATGTTGTCCTGGAGCTTTTTTTTTTAAAAAAGTGGTTTATTTTGTGTTTCACTACAGTATAGTTGCAATAACTTATAGGGCTGTGGGCTGTTTGTGGACATTTAGCAGGTTTTTGTGGTCTCAGTATTTCTGAGGGTGGTTTTGTGCAGATGTTGTATATTTTATGGTAATTTGTTTCATGTCATTTGTGACTGTTTTGGACATTTTGTAGTCATTTTGCGGCTGCTGGTGTATCACTTTGTATGTGTTTACTGATTTTGCATATTTGACATTTGTTGTCATTTAGAGTAGGTTTGTGGTTATTTTGTTTACATTTGGCTGCTTTGTGGTTATTTTTACATCTTTTGGTGCAATTTGCCATGTTATTGTTGGATTGTCATCATTTTGCAGGTTTTTTTATCTGTATTTTGTGTACTTTGTGATGGGTTTTTATGGGGTTACGTGTCTTATTTTGGATAGTTTGTGGTCATTTCGAATATATTTGGGATACTTTTTGTATTTTGTGCTACCTTTTATGTTTTCTGGTCATGTAGGTCTTTGTTCGACAATTTAAAGTAATTTTGCATATTTTGGGGGTAATATTTTGTATTTTATGCTACTGCTTCGTGTTTTGGGTTCACGTGGCCTAATTTACGGGTCGTTTAAGGTCGTTTTCCATACTTTCTGTGATTGTGTGAGGCACTTTGGCGCCACGCTGTTAGGCTCTATCGGTAAAAATAATCATTAACAAAACAACACCGCCTGCGTGATGAATCGCAGACTGTTTATTCATAAGTTCAGATACGTGCTCGTTCACTCTTTTATTACCTAAGTGAGAATGCCGCCTGTCGTCGTGACGTAGTTGTGACGCAGCGCTCTGACGGACAGGTAAGCCGACACCGGCCGCCATATTGGGAAAGAACGGAAGTGAGAGAGGGAGAGGTGGAGGTAGAGAGAAACTGAGATAAGTCAATCAGTTTCCGAAAAAGGGCGTCCTCCTCCCCCTCCTCCTCCTCTTCGTCTCTCCGGAGGAAGGGGCGGTCTCAGCGCCGCGGCAGATCCGGAATTAGCCCTTGTTCGCTCGGCTCCGTTCGGTCGGTTGGTCGGTCGGTTCGGTTCCTGCCGACGCTGAAAGTGGACTACTACCTTCAAACATTTTCTTTAAAGAATAAGAGCGAGGAGAAACAGGCGAGAAAGCGTCCGGAGCGAGGGAGGTACGAGCAGCAGAAAAGAGGAATAACAGAAGAAGAAAGAAAAGTAGGGGCAGAAGAAGAAGATGCCTCTGGCTCAGCTGGCGGACCCCTGGCAGAAGATGCCGCTGGGGAGGACGGCTGGAGAGGTGAGCACACTTTGGTTTGTCCTGCTGTCACACTGACTGACAGCTGACTGGGGGCTGCAGTCACAGCAGCAGCTTTTAGGGGGTAAAAACACAAAACACAGCACAAGGAAAAGCGCCTTTAAGTCTCTGTCGGGCAGAGGCAGCTGCTCCCAAACACAGCACGAACTACCGTGAGACCACTCTGCAGGTAAATCTGTGCTCCAAGAAGCGCCGAACATGTGCTGGCAACGACAGAGTCACGATGAAGTGCTCAAACAGTAAGCTGACAATGTCATCAAGGACGAAAACACGAAGTTACATTGCGTTTCTATTGACAGCAGCTGCGAAGTGACTGCAGGGATAATTATTTTTATGACCCTAAATTGGACCGTAAACTCTGGGAACATCTGTTTATTTCCTTCTGAAGACACAAACATGAAGTCATTTTTATTGCAGAGATTTTACACCAGTTCAGGAGGGCGCAGAAGTACACCAAAGTGTCGTATAAGCACAAAACTCTTTGCAGGAATGTCCTGGGTATGATCCAGTGTTAATCGAGTGGTTTAAAATATCCTAAATTGCAAAAATATGAAGGCGGCTTTCAGGGTAATTAGATTTTTTAAGTTAAAGACACAGACATCATTTTTACCCTAGAAAACTTCAGCAGGACTAAATTAGCTGGAATAAAACAACATAAAGTATCAAGCGATGACCCGAAGGTGCAAATATGTAATAATACTTTATGCAGGAGTATTACAGTGGTATTACAGGGCACGGAAATACTATAAAGTACCACAACATCGCTATAAGCTGCCATGGACATGTTTCTGGTGTTAAATCAAGAGGTTTTAAACGTCATAAAGGGCAAAAATGTGAAAAATTACATTGCATTATGGTTGACAGCACCAGTGACTATAGGGGCGTCAATTTGTCCCTAATATTTGGTTGAAAACACTATAAAGCTCCAAAAAGATGAAGTTAGCTGCATTAAAACACGACCTAGATTAAGATGTGTTTACTCTAAACACCTGAACGTGGTGCACACCCTCCAGACATGTCACATTTGTGCAACAGGAAACCCTGAGCATGTGCTAAAATATAAACTAAAATAAACTAAAAAAACCTGTCATGGACGCACGTCAGTGTCAGTAAAAGGAGACTGAAAGTGTGGAAAGAGACAAGCATATGAAATTAGACTGTATTAGTACTGCTGAGTGACTACAAGGACACTATTAGGGCCCTAAATTGGATTTTAAATACCATAAAACTCTAAAAGGAAATCAGTTCATGTAACTCTGAAGACACAAAGACGAAGTAATATTCTGTGCAGAAATATTACACCAGCACAGTGTACAGTGGGCACAGAAGAGCAATACAGCTGGTGTTTCATTGAGAGGTTTAAAACGTCAGAAAGTACACAAATATGAAGGCAAATCAGATTGTATTATTACACAAACTCTATTTTAAATGAGATTTAAAGCAGCACAGAGCTCCAACAGGGACTATATTAGTTGCACTGAATCACATCACGAAGCAGTTTCGGCACAGAGTTGTTACATTTGGGTTTTATTTGTCAGTCTGTTTAGAAATAACAGATTCATGTTTAAATGCTAGAATAAGAGAATGGAAACGTGATGAAGTGCAAAACTGTGCAAAGTAGGTTTTATTAGGACGGAGAGCAGCAGCTAAAGCTGCTATCGAGCCATCATTCTGACCTTAAGTTAGACTAAAAACACCACGGATCTCAAACAGGACTGAATTAGTTTTACTGAAGCACAACAGAAAGTAGAATAAGATCATTCTGAAGACACAAAACTACTTCATGACTATTACATTTTTTACTATTTAAGCAGATACAGATAATAACGGCAGCCTCTACACACCAAATGCTCTACAAATCCATAGGAAACAAACTGTGGAAGAGGACATAAAATGATCTGAAGAGTCTTTTCTCTCTGGCCTGACCCTGAAGCTCAGTGAATTGACTCTGGGTGTCACAAACTCACTAAATCCCCTTAAAGTCTCAGTTACACAGCAGGGCGTAAACCCCCCCCCTATTTTAACAAACCATGCCAAGTCTCCTAAGATCAGTCTGTGGACATGCAAGGCTTTATTTCAAATACTAAAGCTGTTACAGCTCCTGCTCATTGCCTTAAGTATTAGTCCAGTGTCAGAATATGCAGCTGCAGAGGTGCAGTAGTTAATGTCATGTTTGAGCGCTAAACCAGCAGGTTAAAGGCTATTATTAATTACAGCAGCAGCCAAATCTTAAGCTCCTATAAGGACTTTACTTTAAAAAATAGATTAAAAACCCAAGAAAGACTGTGTAATATGGTACAATATAGAAGTACTGCTCCAAGTATTTCATTCATTTATATGAATGTCTCAGTAAACTGTGGGGTGCAGTTAAGGATCCTTACAAGCACCGCAACACATGAAACGATGCGTGATTATAAACCACACAGATTTAATAAAAAACTCTGCAGGCGTAGTTAGACGAGATTGAAAAACCCCATAATGTTGCTACAGGAGTGTCGTAGCTGTGTTACTGTGAGATTGAAGGTGTTCTCAGGCACAAGCATGAGAGGGTAAAATCACTATTTGGTCCCACAAATGCCATAAAAGAGCTTTTGTCACCGTATTGGTTCAATGGTGTCAGCAGGAACATTACAGTGACTCTAAATCAGATTTAAAACCTACATAAAAATCCACTAACATTCAGTACAAGTTTTCCTCTAATACAAATAACATAAAGGCCCCATTGATTCTCTACCAGGAGTAGGCCTACAATTACCCCAGAGGTACTTCTGCAGTAAAAAGAGTGTCCATGTAAATATGAGCTCAGCTAAATAAAAAAACCCTGAAATTATAATTAAATTAAAGAAGTTCAAGCTGAAAAACTAACAGTCAACTAAAACTACTTGATAAGCTGTTTAAACGAGCTGAAAAATTACTCATTCTTTAATTTTACACCTCAGACTCAGAGGTGGAGACCCCTCTTTATCTCCAACTGGTTGCCAGAAGTTTCTGTCTTTAGGTGGAATAGGTTGCAAAGACTGTGCTGCAACCTCCTTGTGAGGTGATTGGTCACTAATGCACTGTAGAGCCCAACCAGGTTTTAAAGTTGATGTGATAATAATAATAAGGCGTTGCAATAACATGCTGCAGACAGGGATGCTTCAGAGTTCCCCCTTGTGCACTGACTGTGAAACATCAACACTCATGGTTGAAGGGTGTTTCTTCCATCTCTTCTTTAGTTTTAATTTCTTATTAATTGGCAGTTATAAAAGTTGATCCTGGCAAACAGCTAATATCTAAATAGCTAACAGCAACATGTCATAAGAGGAACCTGCACCAAAAACCTTCTTGTATTTATTTCGCTGCTTGCAGATCGATGCCGTTACCTGTTGTTTGCATGGATGACGCAGACTTGTCTGCAAGCACTCAGGCAGCAGTGAACAGGAAACAGAGGACGTTAATGTTGAAAGTAAACGTCGTGGCTTACCACATTTCAATGACTCATTTGAAAAGGCACAACGTTGGTCTCTGTGTTGCACCTTTCATGGTTTCACGCGGCTCAGCAGGTAGTTGGTGAGTGTTTGCAGACAGGTCGGAGTGTTGTGATTTTCTGGGACAGACAGCCTGACATTTAAGAAGAAAACAGTCCTACTGTGTTTTTCGTACACACATGACATCATGATTATTTCTGGAATTGTTGTTTTCCTGAGCTTCTCATAAGAAGTGTCTCTCCACCTCGCTACATAAACACTTTGAGTGTAATTGATTCGCGTTTTTACATGTTCTCCAGAAACAGTCAGTGTGAAGTAAATCAGACACATATGGATTCCTTAATTTATTAGCGTAATTACAATTAATCAATAATGGAAATGATCATTGGCTGCAGCCCCGAGGGATGTTAAATGAATAGCTTCTGTTTCTGTGCAGCTCTTCTGAAGCATTTCTGCGTGTTGTAAGAAACTGTGTGAGTGCTGTTTCATCACTGCAGCCGCACACACACAAGTGCACGCATGCTAGTTTCTGCATTTCGGCGACGACTGCAGATGTGCTCCGCTCTTTGTGTGCGCGCGCGCTGAACGATGTTTGTCTTCAGGGCACCAATCCAAGCGAAGCATCCACTCAGCTTCGCCTCTCACGCTTTTATCTGCGTCTTTTGTTGTCGTGGTGGCCTAGAAAAAGCTCTTACAGGCGCTTCTCCACATGCCAAAAGGCTGAGAGGTGTAACACTGGGGTCAAAGGTCGGGCGTTATTGAGCAAAGCGGCAGCAGAACGATCCTGTCGGTCTGACAGTGGTGTGTAAAGATGCCGAGGGGGGAATACCAGGGGCAGGTGAGAGCTTGTTAGGTGGCGAGACAGAGAAAGAGGCGCTGAATGCAGTGACTCAGTAATTTCTGTGTGTGAGGGTTTATTATTCACGACCTGCCTACAGAGTGACACACACACACATTTCTCCATGCAGCCCTTGTGACACCTCATACAGGAAGTGGGGACACACACACACACGTAAGCTCTTCCTGAATCATGCAGCCACAGTGACACCGCCCTCTGCTCTTTATCAAGATTCAGAAACTTGTAGGAAGGAAGAACTGGAAAAAACCACACTCTCACACACTCTCACACACTCTCACACACTCTGACACAGAAGCTGGTTTTGTTTCAGACTTGTATCTCAGGTTCAGGAGACAAAAGCTTTCTTTAGAGCAGCCGGTTTGAATCAGTAGTTTTAATTTGTTAAGCAACAACAAATAAATCAGGCAAATAAAAACGACTCCAAGAGCTTTCACACACTAACCTGCCGCGACCTTCACCAAAAATAACGCTCTGTCACGGCTGTAGTGACTGTCTGCCACCCTAACTCGCCGATAATCAGTGCTGGTGTCACTAAATGCCTCGTTGGCAGGTTGTTTCTGATCAGCGGTCTTCACCTGATGTCCAGCTCACATGCAGATAAACTCAAGATGATTCAGTATCTTTCAGAACCAACTTTATCAGCAATAAGGAGTAAAGGTGATTTAGCTGTCTCTCATGTTGTTGGGGAGGTACTTTGGCCCTCTCGTCTTCACAGCGTTGCATCAGTTTATTTAAATTTGCTGATATTTTCTATGCACAGCTCACTTATGCCTCTTTTCCACTTCCACCTACCCTGGTCGGCACAACTCGAGTCAACTCTGCTGTACTCGGTTTCCGTTGTTTTCTATTCCGATTAAGTACAACCTCAGTGTGGATGAGGTAGTTACAGCAACGCAGCCCAGAAGTATGCAACACAAACACAACACAACAATGGAGGACGTCAAGGCGATGGTGTACCAGCTGCTCGATGGTAAACATCTGCACCTCGTCGTCGGACCAAAGTGTTGGTTTGGGAGTGTTTCTCTCGTTGCCGGGTTTCAAAACCAGAAGGTGTGATTCGTGTGACTCATCCAATGATGTCACTCCCTGGCCAATCAGTGGGATGCAGTTCGTTGACGTTTTCGGCTCGATTGGAAGCCAAGCTGAGTAGCTTCTGTTTCAGCCGAGCTTTATCTGTCAGACAGATGATGATGACTGTGAGGTTCCCAGGTCCTGTGGCTGCAGAACAAGCCAAAATGTTCACACCTCCACCGCCGTGCCGAGGAGTTGGTATGAGGTGTTTGTGCTGGTATGTTGTGTTTTAGTCTCACCTGCTAAAGATTCTTGTGGTTTCTTCAGATAGAGCTTTAGCATAGTTGTTCAGTGTTTTTCTAATTCTGCTGTCGTGAACTTGAACGTTTAACCTTTAACTGAGGCCCGTCGAGTCTGAGATGTAGCTGTTATTTAATTAAATGCACCTGATTAGCAGCACCTGGTTTGATGCCAAACCCCTTAAATCCTGTAGAAGAAGCAAGAGTGTGCTTACATTTTCACGGGACTGTAGAGAGACCTGTGAAAAACTTTATTTATTTTTTATATGATCGGATGTTTTCTTTCAGATTGCCTTTTATTAGCTTTGGCCATTTGAATTACCTAGCATAACTCTAGCTTAGGCCTCAGTCACACTGACCTAGACACCAGCCACCAACACCAACCAGAAAAGAGGGCGTTCACCGACATGTTTTAAAATGTGCAGCTTTAACCTTAAAAAGCAAATATTCTCCATTTTTACCTCGTGTCACACTTTTTCAAGTTTCACTACCGCACCACGAGTACCGAGCAGACAGGTTGATGTCGTCAATGCAGACTGTGGTCAAACGTATTGTCGTGGTTGACTCTAGAGCGAGAGAAACCTCCCACAGCTCTAAAGAGCCTCGACCATTCGGGATTCTCCTGAAAGCCCCCCCCCCACGAAGTCCAAAGAATGGACGTTTGTATTTAGCAGTTCTTTGGCATCTAAAAGATAAACTCTCCCAGATTCCTTCAGAGTATCTTATAAAGCCTCAACACTGAGGTGCTCCGTGAGCATTTCGTGAGCATATGAAGCATCCCGACAAACCGTCATGTTTACTTTATGTCCCCACCCAAGCCTGACATACCAGGATGTTTCAGCAAGCAGAACACGTTCGTTAGAGGTAGTCGTGCTCATCATCTCCAAGTGAGGCTTGCTTTGATATGTCCTGTTTAATCTGCACTTTTTTAAATAAACAAATACTTACCCAAGTTATTTTTCCAGTAAATGTGCAGGTTTCTTTGTCTTAAATGCTAGCAGCCTGACTAACATTTAGAGCCTCTCCTCAGACTCTGGGATACATCTTAACATTTTGTTCTTTTTATGCCAGACGTTCAGATCGATTATGTGACAAAGCCAGTGTCTCTCCAGAAACAAAATCCTGGTTATTCTTGGATGTCTGCAGGCTCTGCTGCTCCCTGTGATGGGACTCGACATCGGCACAGATATCCAGTTTCACTTTAATTCGATCATCTCCTGAAGATTCAGTTACAGCAGATAAATACCAGTATTAGAAACACTCACTTCTTCCATCTGTTAAGTGCAAGATTTGAGGTGGAATTAATTTCATTCTGGCAGCACAGAGGGCATTTTGATGTTTTGCAGGGAAACTAACCTCTAATTTAACCATAAGGTAACAAACAGGTACAAAAATAAATCGAGAAGATGTTTGTTGTAATAGAAAATGACATTTTTGTGTTCGTTTAATGCCCGATTGTCTCAGTTTTACACATTCTGTATCCCAAACTATTTGTAATAAGTATCTGCAGTCTAGCACTAATACACACGAATAAATAAAAAGCAAACAGCAGCAAAGCTGTAACAAAATAAAACTTGTAATGAAACCTGCTAACAGTGACATCCGGTAATAACTGACACATCGTTTTCAGAGTTGAAGTCAATCCATGTCGTTATGGTGAATTTGGGTTGTGGTACAAATGAGCGGAGTCCCTGATCATCCAAATATACCTCCCTGATTTGTCCTCATCCACCTGCCTCACAGGCCTGCGTGTTGTTAGAAGGCGAGATCACAAAGCAGTGCATCCGCCATGAGAAAGATTTGCCTAGATTTGGTTTTGTCGTTATCAGACAAAGTAGAAGTAACAAGTGATAACATCAGTTTAACCATTTGAATAAACATCTTCTCTTTCCCTGCTTTTTGCTTTACTGCGAGCAGAAGTTGAGCCACAAGTTTTGACAACGCTCCAAAGAGCAGGCTGGCACGCCAGGAATGTTTGGCTTTCTCTGCCTTGAAGTCCCTCCGTAAAGGTTCAGCGGGGTGGAGGTCAGGTGACGGTGGAGGAAATTCCACGACAATCTTTTCAGTTTGCAGAGCTTTGAGGTGTAAGGGTTCAGTATGGGTGGAGTGTGAGAGTTCCACAAAGATGACGGAGGATGGGGAAAAGCACGGTGGGTGTTTCTGGAGAAAAGCATGCTCTCCAGAAACACCCACCGGGCTTTTCTTTGGGGTGGAGTCGATTCCAGGCAGATAAAATCCCACCTTCGGGTGCATTTACACCCTTGTACAGTTGCCTTGCACCGTCCCTCGAGTAGGTTTCACTTAATCGCAGCTCTTCTCTCCTCAGATGTTTGAAGATCACTCTTTCAGAGCAGGACCAAGTTCACAGTTTTAAGACTTTTGTTGTTTGGGTCCGTTTTTGGAAGCGACAACATGCTGTCCTCTCATGCCCCTCATAGATTTCTCAATTCCTCAGCAGTAATTTTAAGGGCGGCAGCTGTTGTTGAGGAAGCGCTGCTGTTTCATGCTCGGGCACGATTAGTGGCCACACTGCATTTTTACTGTTCCCACCTCTATGAGGGGACAAGGGCACAGTATGCCACAGTGGTCCAGGCCTGGAAACTTGCACTGCCAATAGCTGCAGTGTTAAAGGGAAACTACCCTGTAGTGGGCTATTTATGGTTATTTGCATTTCCATCACAAAAACACTGCGTTTTTTCATACAGCAGCAATAAAATAAGCTTTTAAACTTTTTTGCGTCACAGCCATGACCAGAAGTTTTGGCATTCGTGCAGATTTAGTGTTTCATGCATTTAGTTTTTTCAGTTTTTCCCTTCAGCCTTAAAAGAATGATGGGAGTTTGCCATTGTCATGGATTTTCAAATTTATCCGTCTGGTAAAAATCTAAGAATTTGAATCCTGGTGAACTTCATGTCAAGGTCAGAGGTCAAGTGTGCTTAAAATTCAAGATTATTGTCATGTGTGCAAAGAAAGCGCATTTCTCTGTACATTACAATGCTTTCTCTGCTGTCCACACGCAGAAGCCTGTTAATATGTACAAATAGATAAAATACAAATTGCACGAATAAAACTCTGTTGTAAGTTTTTGCTCCAGGTGAGGCTCGAACTCACAACCTCGGCATCGCTCTGCAGGTTACTGTCCTATAAGTACCGCGCGCTGACCGATTGTGCCACTGGAGCTCCCTAAAAGCTTGTGAATGCAATAATTTAAGAAGGAAGTCTCCTAGGATTTTCACATTTATCCTATAGGTGCGTCTCCTAGGAGGCTTAGGCAGCCGTCAGTGTTTTTATTTCTGCTGGGCCACTTCTGATTGATGGGATCCATTCCTGTGTCACCAGAGCGCCAAGCTGATAAAGGTTTGTGGACTTCTGCTTTTTGAGGATTGACCACAATAAAATGTCCACATGATGGATCACTGTGTCCCAAGGCAGAAGTGAAAATCTAAGAAGGGACATTAATGTTTTCCATCTATGGCCAGGAAACTCCCCAGATCCTAAACTGGGAATGTTTAACTCCATGCCATAAACTTTATTTATAAAGCTGAGCGATTGTGAGGTGGAGTAGGCCGGTTTGAGTAAAATCAAATTATAAGCAGTTCTGTTTGATCCAGCAACGTCCTGTTTGAAGCTTGAAGCACAGTCATTTCTAACAGGTTTACAATGACTGCAAGTTGTTTTTTGCAGAAAGCGCCACAGATTATTCGCGTAGCATCTGAACGCTGCTTCATACACCTCAAGGAAAGCTGACAAAGCGTTAACCCAGTCAATACCGATAAATCAAATCTTTTAAATATTTTAAGCATATTTCTCGCGTTTGAAACGTTTCTAAATTCAAAGTATCTGATTCGTTTCTGTAGACTCCGCCTTTTTAAATTACTGCAGGTAGTTAAACCAGAAACCTGGTAAAAGTTTAAGACTTCAAAAAAAATTTTCATTCAGCTTTCTTAAATGCATCAGTGATTAAAAGGCAACGTCAACATTTAAAGACTGAAATGTTGGTCACATTAGAAAGCTTTTTAGGCAGCCACGCCACATATGAAGGCTGATAAACGAGCTGTCTCGGTTCAAAGTGGGGGTCATTCTTTTTGGCCTAAAGTTCTGGTTCGGACTCTGTTGTTGCTTAGCACTAACACAGGCGATTTCACAGGAAAGTCTGATTTGACTAATGGTTATAAATCATTCGTCCTCCCGCCTCTTACGCACTAGCTGAGATAAGAAGGCCGGTTTGAAGAGTTCAAAGTCCACATGGTTTCTGGGTGTTGTTTGAATATAGTCTCACAAACAAAACAAAACCTCTCCCTTAACAGAAAACCACAGACGAGCTCCACCTCAGCAGCATCACTTCCCTCGACCTAGGATGCCCCGCGCTGGTTGGCAGACCTGCCAGCTTTTTTACATAATGATATCCGATTACGTTGCCAGCAGCTCGACTCTAACTTTAACGATTATTAATACCAGGTGTGGCTGCAGAGTTCTGCGCTCAGATGTCATCATCCTGATACCTAGTCGATCTATAGATTAATAAAAGGAGACAGTGGAGTCTAAAAGCCTTTGAATGCTTTTAATTTCGACTTCCTTTTCTTTCCTAAAAACAGGAACTGAGCTCTTGTAGTGATCCTTCGACTGCAACATGCCGCTCTTTATTAACTGTAGCTTCCAGGAAATTTCCTAGACGTGAGGGGTCAAAGCTCATCTTTATCACTTTCCCTCAGGAAATCATCCCAAAAGAACTTCTGATACCGTCAGGATCTCCCACTATCTGGATTTCCTGCTTCACCACATAGTTGGGGGCGAATGAGACCCCGCGGAGCAGAACATTTAACAGCTTTCATCGTGCTTTTACAAGAAGAGGTCGAGACAACATGTACAAATCAAACTTTAATTGCAGTAAAATATGCCTTTCCTTCTGAGAACATGTTGTTGATGCTCCTGATGTAACAGGTCTGGTTGGAGTCAGAACAAGACTCAGAATGTTTTTGTTTTCTCGTGAACAGCAGTCGAGTCTTTCCAAAATACTTTAGGTGATGATGGGAGTTTTTATTTAGATGCAGCTATATTTATGCTGCTGGTGTCATCAGGCATCACTTTAGGTTGTCCAAAACGGACAGGACTCTGGGTAGCTGTGACTTAATAGTGTTTTCTTCTTGTAGGGGTCGAGGTAATTGATATAGTTTTGTTTTGGATTTTTTTTGTGATATTTTACAGGCTTAAATTGTAGTAAAATACTTTTCTTTGAGAAGTCACACGACAAGCAGCTACTTTACATTTTTATTTTAGACATGACACCAGCAAGCAGTTGCTTTCCACAGACTAATCAGGGTTTTTCCTGGCTCTGAATGGACTTTCGTAGGTGTGATAACACATTTAAGTGTGATTAGCCATTTGATTATCAGTTGCCAAAAAAAAACCTTGATAAAAAACATTATTACAGAACTGCTGATTTTCCTTTCGGGGGAAGTCCACGGCCTCTTTGGGAGATTCCAACATGTTTTTATATGTAGGAAAATCCCTGTACAAGTTTCCATGTTGATTTAAAAATGCTCCAAAAGCCTCTGTTACGCCAACTGTGACGTGCTCTTGAGGCGTGCTGGACTCACTCAAATCTTTTCCTAAAAAAAGACGCTTCTAGCGAACGATTAGAGAAGTCAAAGCATGAATTGAAGCAATCGTGGAGTTTTCTCCAGAATGTCTCGTCTTTCCGAGCTGTTGCGGCATCTCTGTCTCAGTAATCTGGGAATCTTTGAGCTCGTCCACTGAGAAATAATGGCTGCTTCTCCAACTCGGCTGTGTTGGCTTCGCTGTGTTCACTAAAATACAAAATGTAAGAAGTGGACGACAAGCCAATATGAGTTTTGGCCCTTGGTCCACTTTGCGAGGGCGACAACGGCGAGCACAAACTCCCTGTAAAGTTTTAATGGCTCTGTCATAAATCAGGCAGGCGTATTATTTCACAGATCTTACATTATACCAGTGTTGCATGTGATTATAATTTGGTAAGTTACAAACTTCTAATAATGTGACAGCTTTGCTGTGTAGCCCCAAAATAACCACATGGAGACTTTTGTGCAATTTGCATGGATATTTTAACACAATTTAAATATGTAGATGTGACAATGCACCGAAGTTAGGGAGTATTATTTTATTATATTGTCAAAGAACATTTTTAAAGTAGCACTTTCCCAACATTATTTTGTACCTTCTTAGGCTTTCTTATTATGTAATTTGAAGCGTTAAGCAGTCGTAAGAGACCAGTAAAGGGCTGTTTGTATGGATGAGATCTTTGCGGTTGTAAAAACTGCAGCAACCTGTCGACGCATCGATTCTTTTCTGTGATGTTAGCACTGAGTTGTGCAGCGGGCTCGGTGGTCAGCGCTGCTTTCTCAAGGCAAGGACTGAAACATTGGCAGGACTCTTCTGTTTGTGTCTCGAGTTTACATGTTCCCGCCATGCTTGCATTGAATTTCCATGGAAAGACATGCTTCCCATCCCGACCCAGGACACTCTTGCAAAATCAGTACTTAATCTCAAGAGTTTCACTTCCTGGATAAATGAAGATTAAAAAACAAGACAAAAACTTTGCACTCACTTTCCACAATTTGTGACTCATGTTTTTTTTCTGAGTCATAACTCAGTCAAATCTAACCACGCAGGAACAGCTCGTATTTATAGATTCATTGTGCCATTTCATTTCTGAAGTCCTTTGCAAATGAAGGTTGGGAATCTTTGAAGAAAATATGATTGTCATAAATCCAAAACCTGCCTGAGAGTCATCACATTCGTAGGTTTACACTTCATGCAGGAATTGCTGAACTATAAAATTATGTAAGTTGTCTTAACTTAAAAAAAATGCAAAATTGTAGCCTTAAAATAAATTAGCATCAACTTAAGAGGGGTAGATTACACAACTCTGAGTATGCAGTGCATTTAGGAAAGAAAAGTCACATGACAGTCAGAAAAAAAAGTGTAAGAAAGTAAAAGTTAAATATACTTATAAGGATAAGGATCAGGTTACGAGGACGGTTGTCTGCGCTGTTGTTTTATCAGAGCCAGATAATCATTGTTGGCTTGACAGCTCTAAGCTACTAGAGTCACACAGAGTTAAAATAGCACAGCAGACTCCTGGCGACACAGAAAAATTGCATTGACCTTTTTTGCATTCGCTGACTGTTTGCAAGTAGCTGCAGTGACGACAGGGCAGCATCCTCAACCTCTGGGACACCACTTTCTATAATAAGGGGATTGCACAGGATGCAGATTGGTGAAGACTTCCAAGTAATGATGTAGGGATTTGTCATTTTCAACAGTTTATCCCAGTTAACAAGCAGGTTGCACATAATTGCCATCTTGACCCATTCAGTCACAGACTGATACCAAACCCGACTGGTCAGCATCTTCGCAGCAACCATGATGTCATTTAAAAGAGTGAGGACCTTTACTGCGTTTACAGTGTAAAGGTTGATTCTGTGTGTTTTTAATGGTGAAAATTGACCAAAATTGAGACAAATGCAGGTGATCGTCCCCACAAAAACAAACGCTGCACACTTTTTATTCATGGTCTACAAGACTGAGCCATTCCACTGCTTCCTCTGCAGCCACCTTGTTCTCTCTTAATCCTGTTTCTTCTTTCTCTTCGTAATCCATCGCTCTCTCTCTGTCCGCTGCCTTTGCTCTCTCCTCGCCCTCCCCACCACCCTCCTCTTCACCTTTTATCCGGTTGTGCAGATTACAGGCCAGTAATTGCTCCCCGAGTTGCTCTCACCGGCAGAGTAAATAATCGTAATCGCTTTTATTGTTATTATGCTTTTTTGGTCACGCAGTAGTATCAGTGCTATCAGTGTCTGAGTCACAGCTGTTGTTCGAGCAGGGAAGCAGACAGGCTGTTAATCTGCGTTACGTAATGCTAATTCAGATCTGTTGTTTTTGTTTTCCCTTTCGGCCGAGCAGATGAGGTACGGAAGCCGTCCGAGTCTGTCGGCCCTGCTGATAAATCTTACGTTCAGACCGTCTGGGCCCTTCTTTTTCTTCTCTTTTGTTCCCGTATCTCATTTTAACCTGAACTCTAGTTTGATCCCAACATCACAGCGATAGAGCGGGAGGGAGGTGATGATGATGAGAGCTTTTCAGAATAAAAGACGCCTACTCAGTGAGCGGCTTGCTTCACCTCTGAATGGAAAGAATTGAACGTAGGCAGCAAAAGTCCTTGATGTAAAAGAATTATTAATGTCTTTATGCACCTGATTTACCTTACATCTGATTTAAAGGGGACGCGTTCGGCTTTCCTTGTTTTCTGTCGTATTTGTACTCTAAATCTTTCAAAAACTGAATCATGCAACGCTACTCTTGTAGTATCTGAGAACAGAAATATGATCCCAGAAATGATCAGAATAGGCCCAGATTTTATACATTAAAGCCACCTGCCTCATATTGGGCGTCTCTGTGCTTCGTGCTGCCAAAGCACCTCTGACCTCGGGGGCACAGACCAGGATCCTTTGTGTTTCCGGGTCAGGACCTTGTGGATCAGGTTTGATTGGATTGGGATTTGGGGAGTTTGGAGGTTGGGTCAGCACCTTGGGCTCTTTGCCGTTCTTCGAGGAGCTCGTGACAGTTTTTGGGTTGTGGTGATGCCCGTTGTGCTGTGCTTGGATAGTGTTTCGTAACATCCACATAAATGTCAGGAATCAGGTTTCCCAGCAGAACGTTACAGCTCTGATAAGCTTATCATTATCATTCATCTGTCACAGGTTTCAGTGGTGAGGTGGATATTTTGCATATGTTTATAAAATATATACGCAGTGTTTTAGTTAGAAAAAAATAACTAAAATATTAAAATGCAAAAATAAAAATGTTTACAGTTAAAATTAACTGCAAATGTCTAAATAAGAAAATAAAGGAAAATGAATGTGGTGATAAATAATAAAAAAAGTATAAAATTTGAAAATAAAACAAAAAATAAAAGGAAAGGCAGAAAATATATAGATAAATAAATAAAACTGGAATAACAATTAAAAATAGCACAAAAAAAATCCAAATTAACATTAAAAAAATGACAAAAAATAACATTTATAAAGTAAAATGATAATTACTTAAGAAAGAATCGGTAAAAAAAAGTTTATTCTAAAAGAAATGCAGAAGTAGAATATCTGTATTTAATAAATAAAATGCTAAATAATTAGAAATAAAGAAATAAATTTAATATAAAACTGAAATAAAAAATGAGCAAAACTACAAAATAAATTCAAATAAAATTGCCAGAAAAAAAATAGAGAAAATTGACAGCCCTGGAAAATCAATGAAAACAATCAACGAATGTCAGCTTCCTGTTTACGTCCACCTGAAGTCCCCGGGGTCTGCAGCCCATCAAACTGGACCTTGAATGTTTCTGTACAGATAAGTGTGCCTCAGTACTCGCTGTCTCAGAGGAAGTCGAGCTGTTACCAGTTTTTCAGGTGAGCATGTCTGAGCCTGAAGAGGTGACGTCGCCTGCCAGGATCACACAGAGAGCAGCTGCTAATTAGCATGCCACTGCTGAGCCTCTGCGTGTGTGTGTTAACGCCTGACCTTTGTGTGTGTTTGATTACAGGATGCACATCATGATCCCGAGGACTCGGTGGGCGAGGACGATTCGATGTCTGTCTGCACGGTGAGTCCACCTCCTGTCCTGTGTTTCCTGCTCACATCAGAGAGGCTGCAGACTGTGTTTGGAGCTTTCTGTTAGTCTTTCCTGGCATTTCGTCGGCTTCACTGTAAACACGCCGAGCTCTCTGTTTGCACTCAAACTGCTCTGAAGGCACTCACGCGTGCAGTCATGAGTCTGACCTCCTCGTATCGACGCTTAAACAGCTCTTCTGGTCACTTTTACATCGATCTGTGTGCGACCTCGTGTGCAAAAGTTTCAGTTACATTCACACAAAGCAGAGTTTTTGAGTTAGCCTCTGTTTGAGAAAACTGACGCCTACTCCTGCAGGATAATTGCTGGTATGAAAGTGAAGCAGAATGTAGCTCACTATTAAAATCATGAGTCATCTCAAAGCAGGAAGAAAAAATCCTCCCTCACATCCTTGGCACTGATCGTTATCATCATTTATTTGTGATGCTCTTCACATTTCAGGAGTTGTTTTGGGATTAGATGATATTTTCTCTTCAGGCGATTCCACCTTCTTCTTCCTGTGGCCCACTTTTATCCTCTACTCACACATGCTGACTTTCATTTGACCCTGTTTTGGAGAAAATCACTGTAAATACAGGGTATTTTGAAATGCATGTGGTCATGCACGGATTACTAAACAGGCCTAGTGGACCTGAGGGATCCGAGCTCAGTTCTAAGATACGAAACGACCGCAATGAAGTACAACTGAGTCTAGAAGAGACACAAAACCAATAGAAACGCAAAATTACTGCAGAGAGAGACGCTGGGTATCACAGAAGTGTGCAACATTGAGACAATTAGAACACTGATGGGTGTAAAATGGTTGAAAACCTAAAATTATTGGAAATGAGAGCAATGTTGGAAAGCAAAGAAATGTGCAAAACAAGCAAAAGAAACAACCTGAAATTGGTACGAAATGAGGAAAAAGCAGCAACCAAATAATAAAAAAGTGAAACAAGGTAATCAAAAAGACACAAAAATGACCTCAAGAGTGGAAATTGATGGAAAATCACCAGAAAAATGCATAAAATACTCACAGGAAGAAGGAAAATCACCCCTAATAGGTGTAAAACATTTGCAAAATACATGCAAAGTAGCAGAAAATGATGCAAAGCATTTGTCAGCAGACACAAAAGATCACAAACAGACCTCAAAGAGAATCACAACATCGCTGAATTAGTGCAAAAGTTTCTGTGTCCTGTTTTTCAGTGACTGCTGTCTTGTGTGAGTCCTCGAGCCTCTGAATGGCTTTTTGCACCTTTAAATGTTGGTGAGCCTTCACTTCATGCACGCAGAAGCAAATCAGCAGATATGGGACTGGTGGGGAAAAAAGAGCGGTGCCCTGTAAACAAAAATAAGCACAGGTGCAGAAACATAATGCAAAGGATTAAATGTTGTGGCTGTTTTATGAAATGTGGGCTGGTTCTCATAAGCTACAAAAGCAGAACTGGCTCCTCAGACGTTTCAGGAGTGTGGTCCTGCACTGAGCTCACGGACCTGTCTGCGAGTGTTTGAGCAGCAGCAGGGAGGGCAGCTGCACGTATTGATTTTTTAAATGCAGAGGAGATGGCTTATGGATCGACTCGCTGGTAGGAGCTGAGCACTCATTACCTCACAGAGTCGGCAGCACTCACACAAAGACACACACGAGCTCTGCAGCAAGAAGCTGGATGTGAAAACATCACCAGCGTCACGTTGTGTGAGTGTGTGTCTGCAGGTCTGTGTGTGTGTGCGTGAATATATTACATAGCTGTTAATGAGTGACTTAGACTGTTCCAGTCAGTGTGAAGCGAGTGTGTGAGAGTGTGTGTCAGGTTAAATCGGGGTAATGAGGCAGCTTTCTCTCTGTGTCACGTTGCTCAAAGTCTTAGAGTGTGCAAATGACACAAATTCACTCACCGCTACACATGTGAGGACCTTCACTGACACAAGGGACGGCAAAGCAAACAAGTTCTGCAACGGTCAGACCACAGAGCTTCAGACCGAGCTGTGAGTAAGTCTGGGAGAAATGACCACACTTCTCACTTGGTTTATCACCTCAATAAGCACTTTGGTCAGTTAATGGCCTCAGTCACTGGTATCAGGTCTTACTGAATAAAACATGACGTTCTGTCAATTTTATTCACCGGTCGTCCAAATAGAGGATGAAACAGGGTGTGCGTGTAACTGAGACACTACATGAGCCAGGCTGATTGTAGGAAATAAAAAAACCCTGAAACCTAAAGTTTAAAAAGAGAACTTACTAATAAAACAACTAAAACTGAAACTAAAACTTTGATATGGGACAAAAATAATGGCAGGGGGAACCAAAAGAAGCAAAAATGCAGAAAATACAAGATGCAAAATGTGAGAAATTATACAAAACGAATACAAAATGATAGAAAACAGCCAAAAAGAGGATTTCAGAATGATTAAAAAGCAACCTCAGTGATCATATAAAGACCAAAATGACCAAAGCCTGACCTAGTATGGCCAAAATGTGACAGAAAAGGACAAAAAGAAGAAAATGATCAGGAAGGGAGCGCAACAACCATGGAGGTATACTACAGAGAGGCCAAAACAGTCCCAAAGTCATGGACAGCAACCATGAAGACATGCAAAATGAATACAAATGAGAAAAAATGATTAGAATGATCGGTTTGCTCTCCCAAATGTTACAAATATGATACACACCAGACTCAAAGCTTTGGAAAGCAGCCATGAAGACATGCAAAATGAATAAAAAGAGAGCTCAGTGATCATAAAAATACCAAAATGACAAAACAATGGCCCAAAACAGTCACAAAACAATATTGAGCAAGTATAAAGAGGAGCAAAGTGATTAGAAAGAGATCTGAGTGATCACGAGAAACAGTCAAAGGACCACAGAGAGACACAAACAATCAAAATATGAAACAAAACGATGGGAAGCAACCATGGAGTCAACATGAACAGAAAGAGCTCAGAGATGACTAACATGTGACACAAACGATACTAAGCAACTATAAGAGAGGCAAAATTATTAGAAAGATATCTGTTCATAAATGATTCAACGCCTGCGAAGCACAAAATAATCCAACAACAGCAAAATAGTTGAAGTTAAACACACAGGAAGTGTGTTTGGGTTTAGTCTGTGTCACTGTGGTCAGATTTCATCACAACATGTCAGGAGACGCTTTGGTGCAGATCTTTGCTGAGACTTGGTGAATCTTCGTGAGTCAGCTAACTTCCAAAGCTTGCTTTATAATTTCCATCCTGAACTCCTGAAAAGCCTCGAGGCTATCGTGAAGAGTGGGCAGGGAGCACTGAATTTAATTTCAAACATTTCAGAGACGTAAAAACCTCACATGCAGAATCGCTTAAAACATGCTTTTTTTTAAACTCTTTAAGTTGTGCTTGCTATGTCCATTAATGGGTCGACCCGTGGTGCCAACAGCAGTCACTGATGTTTGACCACGAGCCAAAAGGAAATTCACCAGCAGCTTTGCAAAGTAGGATTTCATTTCCTCAAATATAGCAGATATTTTTGTTTATCGTTTGGCAGGAAATGAGAGGAACTGCTGTGGTTTGTTATCTAAAGTGACAGAGACTCATTGGATTGGCTTATATGTGCACTCACATGTGCAGACAACCGCCCAACTACCCCTAGGAGCCAGTAAGAGCCGATAAAAAACAGACTAAAAGGAAGCACTGAAAACACACACACACACACTCACACACACACACACCTCAGCTCTCATTCACACACACACTCGCTCAGATCCTGAAGCACCTCCATCACAGCGCTGTTGCATCCATTGAGTCGATAACACATACACACACTATCATGAGCTCAGGTGTGACTGCAAGAAACACACATTCAGTTGACACACTGACATCATTGTTGAGTCAGTAGCACACACACACGCCTGGTTTGCTATCTTTGTGGGGACATCCCATTGACATAATGCTTTCCTCAGCTGCTTACTCTAACCATCAAAAATGGTCCATTAGGCGATCGACATCAGTGCTGGTTTTTAAATCCAGATTGAAAACACATTTTTATTCACTGGCTTTTGACTCAGTGGTTAACTGACTTGTATTTTATTGTTTTCGCTATGTTTATTATTTTATCGTATTTATTATTCTTATGGTATCTATTATGTTTCTATTGTTCAGCACTTTGGTCAGCCTTGTGTGTTTTTAAAGTGCTATATAAATAAACAGATGATGATGATGATGATTGGATGTATCGGTGATACTGACGTGAATTATGATGATGGATGATGATGATGATGATGAAAAATGAATGGCTAACCCTAAACCTAACTATAACATTTTGAGTCCCCCATGGGGACCTGGACTTTGGTTCCCATGAGGGCTGTTGGTCCCCACCAGTATAGTAAATGTCAGATTTTGGTCCCCATCAAGATAGTAAGAATCATGCACACACACACACACACACTCACACACACACACACACACAACACACACACAAACACACACACACACACACAACACACACACACACACACACACACACATACAAACACACACTCGCTAAGGCCCCCAGTGAGGCAGAAAAGAGTTTCCAGACAGCAGAAGGAACATCGTTGCTCTCTGAGGGGCCAACTAACATCTGCTGCAATCTGACGCTCGATGTTCAGCTTGGGTGTGTGTTAATCTGGTGTGTTGTGTGTGTGTGTGTGTGTGTGTGTGTGTGTCAGACACAGTATCATGTCTCATCAGGATGAGGTCACTTGTTCGCTGTGGGAGCACCGTGTTTTACACACACGTGCACCAGCTTCTTAGTTTGTGTGACCTGCTGCGCCGCGGGTTTTGTGCCTCGCTCGGTTTTGCTCTCCCAGCAGATTTCTCTGGCTGACTGCGTCGCTCTAAATGGTTTGAATGGGACTTCTTAAATATTTCATAAATGCGCAGGTGTGCTCTTGCAGAGCTGAGATTTGTTCCGTCATCCTCTGAGAATCGATTGAGGCAATGCCAAACTTATGATAGCACCTTCTCCTTCCTGTGGCCCACTTTTAAAAACAAAACATCTGCAGAGAGGTGCGATTTAACGTAAAAGTGACACAAAGCAAACTCCAAAGAAATGCTAAAATAAAGAGATGAAAACCAGCCATAAAGAAAAGAGGAGCTGATTATTAGAAAGATGCAAAATGAGTAACATAAGATGTGACTTGACAGCAAAGTGGTTGAAAATAACTATAATAATAATAATTGTTGTGAAAAATGTAAAACAAAATATCCTAAGTCTAAATGAGTGCCTAATATGATAGAAATAATGACCACAAAAAGCATTAAGTGACCATGAGATGCAAAATGACCAAACTGGGACATAAAATTCCCAAAACAGGGATGAAGATGAGCACAAAGAACAGGAAGTGATAGCAAAAGGATACTCTCATGAAGCTGCTGAAAACAGTTTGAAAGCTTTTATGACTCAGGCTATTATAACAGGATTAATACGTTCAGGGAAAATCAGCCCATCAGTTTCCCAGAACAGCGTCCTGTTATTGATTAACCGAGCGATTGGTAGTGTTTAGTGAGCACGTGCGTCCCGGAGAGAACAGCCAGTGAAAGCTAATGTGTGATTCGTTTCAGAGGGTTAATGAGAAAAGTCCAGAGGTGGGTTTCAAAGTAGCTTGCAGATTTGTAGGATCTATGGGAAGGCTGAATGGCCTTAAACAGCGCCCCCCTGTGGATGTGTAGAGTGATGTCTGTGGATGTTTGTCCTGGTGTTTGTATGGGAGGCAAAATAAAATATGTCCGGTATCTGCGAACAGTTACCGGTAGAAACACCTTGTTGCTGATTAAATGAATGATTGCTTGATCATGATGCTGTTCATTGGGGAGCAGTGATGTTTTTACAGGTTTCACAGGTTTTACAGCTCAGTCAGGTGTATGCGCTGCTCAACATTCATCACGATTTTGCTCCTTGTTTTTGGCTGTTTAGGTTACTGCATGACCAGAAGTCATTTTCGGAGCTGAGCTACAATTAATTTGGCCAGTATCGAGATTATCAAACACACTTTGGAGAATTTGATCGAAAAAGGCGATTCTTGTATGTAGGGGTGGGCGGTAGAAACGGTATAAATTTGGCCAACTGTAGAGATTTTGACTATACCGCTCTATCGCAATAACGCATGTTGATGGTGTCATCAAGCTGCGCCTGTTTTGGTTGAAAGCATTGCAGCGGCTGCAAACAATATCATCTGCAAATTACTGCGCTCCCTCCACTTCCCTACCATTGATTCATTAATGCTGAATTCTCTCGCAGCTGCTCTATTCCCATGTTGTTGCAGTATATTAATAACTAACCTGGTATTGTGGATGGATTATCTCAGTTGTTCTCCTGACTGAAGTTTGGTCCGTTTACAGCATCCTGCCATGCGATTGCATTTGTCTCTAACCATCAGGAACCCTCACGTTAACTTTTCGAGTGGAAAAAAGTTAGCATTCATCCTCCAGCTTCACTGTGTTTATGCTAACATAGCTGTGTCGCTAGCGATCACGTAGCACATCATTATATACCAGCTAGCCCAACTTCAGTAACCCTACAAACGTCACTGCTGTTTAGTTTTCTGTCTTCATTTATGTTGGAAGTGATAGCAGAGCTGTACGTTTGAATTTTTTCAGAAATCTCTCAGTCAGAACATGCTATATCATGTTTAGGTGGAAACTAGCGAGCTAACTTCCTGCTAACTTCTAACTCTGTTAAATTTAATAAATTCTGTTTTCATGGATGCCTGGATGTAAAGCAGCAACGCTGATCATTTTATTAAAAATGAAAGAATTTAGACAGTTTTTAACTCTCAGTGTTCGTTTGACTTTGGGACCTGAAGGAGACGGAGTTTTGGACCCAGATTACTCTGCAAGGCTCCTGACTACGGCAGCCATAATGCTCTGGCTTCATAGCTTACCAAAGTCATAAAATATTTTTTGACAGATTTCTGTGCGCTGTGTACTACATAAAATCGGTTCGAGGTCAGTAAGCACAACCAGAATTCATACATAAGGCACACTGTCAATTTTTTGAGAAAATTAAAGGATTTTAAGTGTGCCTTATAGTGTGTAAAATACGTAATACAGAAGAAAAGAATATATCGCGATATATATCGTTACTGCACATGCTTCAAATTATACCGCGATATAGATTTTAAGCCATATCGCCCAGCCCTACTTGTATGTTATTTAATTGATTTGTAATAAATGAGTAACTGAGCTTTGCTCCCCACCTCCTGCCTGTCTTGAATGTTTCCCTCCATCAGCTCTTGCACCTTGCTTTCCCATTTCTCTTACACCGTCGGGTTGCAGTGCACGGTGCATATTGATGGATTATGGTTTTTAAGGGGTTTCAAAGCCAGTGGCCGGTGGCCAAGAGTGCAAAGCTGTCTGGAATCTCAGAGGGGTGTCTGTCCGACTCGTTGGTTACTCAGTCTGTTCTCTCGATAACCAGCCTTTCCAACTTTTCTGCACTGTACAGGAGAGTAGACAGGATGGAGCTGGATGGAGGTGTAATTGTATTAGGTTAATGTCTAAACCACTACACTATTGATCCCTATATTTGAGGTCGTTATAATGCCACAACACTGTAGGAAATCACAGGCTTTTATATGCACTTGCATGAATGGGAAATCTGTGAAGGCTAGATGATGAGGTCATTATTTAAATGTGCAGCAGCTGTGTTGCTGCTCTGCTACATGTGCTGCAGACAGCTTCGTAAACAGGAGTCACAGCTGCTGTGACGACACTGTTTCGAACGGAAGACAAGTGTCTATTTCTCAGTTGTAATGTTTTGGGAAAAGAAAGATGAAATCTAAGCGAATAGAGAGGATATTATGGTATGAGCTGTATGTGTCTGGTTCTAGTTTGAAGCCTTAAAAGTCATTAAGAATCTGCCTGAGCTGCAGACGAGGGTGTTTGAGCACGTCTGAGTCGTCTTTTCGACTTCAGCTCAGTGGGCGAGGATGAGATGAACATCTGGAGGAAGTGCTGGTTTTCTGGTTGGCATGAATCACATCAAAAGCAAGAAATCAGGTAGGCTTCTAGTAAACTGCCTGCTCATAGTCATAGTTTTATAGAAGAGATTTGCATAAATTAATGTCAAAACACACGTTTTTTTTCCCTGTTACTGTCCAGAAATGAGGCTACATTGGTTACGCAGGTAACCGACATGACGAGCTGTGGACTGTGAAGCGTCCACAGCTGTGGAGCGTCATTGTAGCCACTGACAGGAAGTCTGATGGTCTTTCTGAGCGGTGGTTTTACATGTAGAAATGGTTAAAATAAGCGTGTACAGCTCCTGTGAAAGAGGTTCATTATGAAATCAAGAAGGCTTCTGTGGCGTCGTTCGTGTCACTACTTCATCATCAGAGACACTTAGAAATAAATCAGCTCGGTCGTCATGGTAGCCAAAAAGGACAGCTTCCAAACAACACAATGGCAGACGTTCATCTGCCATCTTTTGTGTACAGTCTCTGCATTGTTACGTGCAGGTTAATGCGGTCTGAAGTTGCTGCTGAATGCTCGGGCGCTGCAGCTAACGAATCCCGACATAACATGTGGAGCTTTATTTCCTCTTTCCGACCTGTTTCTCCTGACGGATCGCCGGAGGAGGAGTGAATTATTCATTATTCCCTGAGAACGAGGTC
>NW_024582789.1:224463-227875 GCF_018398535.1 Haplochromis burtoni
TGTGTGTGTGTGTTTTGTGAACGAGGCATTGTGGGTCTAGCCATTGTGAGGTCACAGGGTGGTGATGTAATCTGTGCAACGCGGCGCCGCTTTTCCTGAGCGCAGTGGTTACTCGCTCTCTCCAGGAACAGATTTATCACACTCAAACAAACCACACACACACGCGCGCACACACACACACAAAACCTGGCCTTGTGACCTTTGACCTTCACTCTCTGTCAACCTAGCAGTGCATCAATGACTCTACATGCTTTGACCTTGCTATTTATTTTATAAGTGAGGAAAACAGCCTGTAGGGCCGATCATTACCTGTTAAACTATCAGTTATTGTTTTGATTCATTTGTTAGTCTCTCAGGAAAAAATGTCCGTCCTGACTTAAAAACATGCAAAGTGATGTTTTTATTCCTGGACTATTACAGAAGCTTAGCACGAGCTGCAGTTCAAAGTAATCCTCCTTTGTCTCACACTGAGGGGTGGTGCTGTTTTAGCTCCTCCCCCCTGAACACTGCCACACCTGTGTCTGATTGCTGGTTGTTTTTATGGACGGGTTCTTCAAAGTAGCAAATTAAACACATTAGAAACGTGTAAGTTTAATTTCACAGTTATTGTGAAGCAGAATCCGCCGCGAGCATCGTTTCCTTCAGGAAACAGTTTTCGTTTTGCTTGATTGTTTTTCGTTTTCTTCCTTTAGAAATTCAGTGGACACAAAAATAGGACAGCAGATTGCCGCGATGACGGGCCGATAAGTCTGCGTGCTGATTGCTTTCTTTAATTTAAAATCAGCTTCCTGTTGTTGTTGTTGTTGTTGTTGTCGGTGATGAGTGGCGACGCAGCACACGCAGTGATGAAAGGGCCTGCAGCCAGTTATTGTTCAGTCTGCAGGTTCCTGATTAGACGCTTTATCTGTGAGAGGTAATTTCACCCAGAAAACCTCAGGTTATAACGTCGTACAACGAGCAGTGTTGGGATTCTCACTCGTGGAAACAGCTCATAATGTTGTATATTTATTATATTTCACTCGTGCTTTGGATGTAAAACAAAGCTAATATTAGTGACAATGTTTAAGCAAAATATCGACTAAAATAAGTAAAAAACAAATATTTTTTAAGACAAAAGCTAAAAAAACCTCCCATCTGTGATCATTTAACCACGTAAAAAGGTCTCTGTGGCTCATGCGGAAATATCTGAGGGGGATTTGGATGATGAGCGAGGAAGAGGAGGTTGTTTTTATTCATTTATTGTTTTATTAATATTACTGAGGAGGAGAGGAGGAGGTGGACGAGAGGAAGATGCTCTCAGATGTCTGACTGACCCTAGCTGGAATTTGACACAGAGACTCCAAGCTACCCGCCTCCTCCTCTTCCTCCCCCTCTGAGCCTTCATCATCATCCTCCTCTTCCTGTGGAATTTCATGTCACACACTTCCTGCTCTCAGAATCACAAATGCCGTCTGCTTTTCTTTCCTTTCCTTGTTATGTTTTATTTTAAACAAACTCCTCTCCTGCTTGTCCTTTCTCTCTTATTTCCTTTCCTCGTGTCCTCTCTTCTGTCATGTCCTTTCCTTGCTTCCTTTTCTTGCTGCTCCTTTCCAGTCAGTTTTTCTTGTTTCATCATCTCTTTATCGTTCCTTTGTCCTCTTCACCTTTATAGGTACTTTCCTTTTTTATCTCCTCGTTAATTTCACCTCATCATTTCTCATTTCCTCTCCTCTTTCCTTTTTAATTTCTCTCCTGTCTCGTCTTTTATTTCATTTTTTCTTTGTCTTTTCTTAATCTCTTCTATTTCCTTTTCTTATATCCTTGGCTCTGGTCTGTTTCCTTTCCTCACTTCCTCTTTTATTCCTGTTCTTGTCCTCCTCTTTCATTCGGTCGCTCTCCCCTCTCATTAGAGGAAATCAAAGCGCTTCATCTGATGCCAACACACACACACACACACACACACCACACACACACACACTGCAGTACACACACACACACACACACACACACACACACACACACACAGACACACACACACACTGCAGTACAGCAAACACTGGTGAATTACTTTTTCCTTCCATGTGAGAGCCTCATCGCTCACATAAATCCTGCAGTCAGAGATAAATACTCATCAATAATCAATCAAAGCAGCCGGCAAGTGTTACGACTCAGTTCCAGCTGTTCGGCTCACATCCATCCACGTCTGGTCGCTAATTACACACCACTAAATCGCTCATTGTTGGTGCGGCCGGCCGCACAGTCCAGCATTGTTCAGGCTCTGAGGCTGACATATTCAGCCAACAGAGGAAAACCTAAAGAGCATCACAAAAGCTTAGCATTGTGTTACTGACCCGCTGGGGTTTGCATTCACCCGTTCACTTTTATTTTATGCGCTTTAAGCTGCAGCCTCGAGGAGCCGGGATCAAACGGCGGATCTCCACCTCCTGAGCCACATCTGCCGAGAGCACATCGCTCATGTCTGAATAACTTTACTCGAACTTTAAGTCAAAATATGCAGAGTTAAGATGAGTCATGAAAGGAAACGGCAGAAATAGCTGACGCTTCGTTACAGCGAGAATATGTTTTTCTGGCTGCAAAGCAAATCTGCACGTTTGCTCACAACCCCGCACTAAACCTGACACACACACACACACACACACAACACAACACACACACACACACACACATAACACACACACACACACACACACACACACACACACACACACGCACGCACAACGCTAGCTTCCAAAAACAATGGCAAACGACCGGACCGAGACTACGAGGACACCAAAGACACTGTGAATCACGAGAAATGTAACAAACGCAGACAGCCAGCTAACGACAATCTGTACCAACAGTCTGTGTGTCTGCATGGTGTTTGTGTGTGTGTGTGTGTGTGTGTGTGTGTGTGTGTGTGTGTGTGTGTGTGTGTCGTGTGTGTGTGTGTGTGTGTGTGTGTGTGTGTGTGTGTACCTGGTACTGCCTGCTTCTAATGTTAAATAAAAGTGTCTTCATCCCGCTTGTCTCCTGTCACCACGCTGCCGCTCAAACTCACTAACTGGACAAACTTGTTACAGCACACAGCACTGATGGACACACACACACTCCCTCTCTCTCTCACACACACAGACAGAGGAAGGCCCTCCAGCTGTTCGTCCTGGTGATTAAAGCATGTCCTGTCATTGTTTCCCTGGTAACATCTGCACAGGAAGGCACACATCTGTCCTTGGAGCACCCCGCCCCAACAAACTTTACATCACGCCCTCAGAGTCTGCGTCTGTCTGCAGCGTCACGTGATAAATACTGTTTGTATTACAGTGTGATTTCCCACAGGTCACTGAACGCATCGTCTGAATACATCTAAAATAATGAAGCTGGAAACCTCTGCAGAGTCCAAAATATTAGAAAGGAAAGGAGGGAAGGAAATGAG